>NC_135803.1:33480761-33769389 GCF_964213995.1 Mustelus asterias | reverse complement strand
GAGGGGGGGGAAGAGAGAGAGGGGGGGGAAGAGAGAGAGGGGGGGGAAGAGAGAGAGGGGGGGAAGAGAGAGAGGGGGGGGAAGAGAGAGAGGGGGGGGAAGAGAGAGAGGGGGGGGAAGAGAGAGAGGGGGGGGAAGAGAGAGAGGGGGGGGAAGAGAGAGAGGGGGGGGAAGAGAGAGAGGGGGGGGAAGAGAGAGAGGGGGGGGAAGAGAGAGAGGGGGGGGAAGAGAGAGAGGGGGGGAAAGAGAGAGAGGGGGGGGAAGAGAGAGAGGGGGGGGAAGAGAGAGAGGGGGGGGAAGAGAGAGAGGGGGGGGAAGAGAGAGAGGGGGGGAAGAGAGAGAGGGGGGGGAAGAGAGAGAGGGGGGGGAAGAGAGAGAGGGGGGGGAAGAGAGAGAGGGGGAGGGGGGAAGAGAGAGAGGGGGGGGGAAGAGAGAGAGGGGGGGGAAGAGAGAGAGGGGGGGAAGAGAGAGAGGGAAGAGAGAGAGGGGGGGGAAGAGAGGAGGGGGGGGAAGAGAGAGGGGGGGGAAGAGAGAGAGGGGGGAGGAAGAGAAGAGAGGGGGGGGAAGAGAGAGAGGGGGGGGAAGAGAGAGGGGGGGGAAAAGAGAGGGGGGGAAGAGAGAGGGGGGAAGAGAGAGGGGGGGAAGAGAGAGGGGGGGAAAGAGAAGGGGGGGAAGAGAGAGAGGGGGGGAAGAGAGAGAGGGGGGAAGAGAGGGAGGGGGAAGGAGAGGGAGGGGGGGAAGAGAGAGAGGGGGGGAGAGAGAGAGAGGGAGGAAGAGAGAGAGGGGGGGAGAGAGAGAGGGGGGGAAGAGAGAGAGGGGGGGAAGAGAGAGAGGGGGGGAAGAGAGAGAGGGGGGGAAGAGAGAGAGGGGGAAGAGAGAGAGGGGGGGAAGAGAGAGAGGGGGGGGGGAAGAGAGAGAGGGGGGGAAGAGAGAGAGAGAGAGGAGAGAAAAGGGAGGTTAAAGTCTTTTAGAAAGGGCAAGTACTGATATTCAAAGCTTTAGCCTACCATGGCCCTGAATCAGTTGGTTCAAAGTGGACTATTTTCCTACTCCATTTTCAACCACCGTACCGATCGGCAATGTGGACATGGGCTTGATTAACAAAAAGAACTCACCTCTGAAAAGCACATCAGCAGAACAGGTGATCTGCTGGCAGAACTCTTTTTTTGTTATATAATTGGACAGCAAAAGACTGGTGAATCGACACAATATTTGTATTCCCAACAACACTTTTCCCTCAGTCGGGACTCAAGAAAACTGCAAATAGTGGGAGCTACGTGGGAAGTGCACTAAAATTTCATACATGCAAACTGATCCCCAACTCCGTCACCACTGCTTAAGAGGCCATATGACATTCAACATTGGCCAGGTATGATCCAGAGCCTCGACATTATCATTGTGCTGTATTATTTTAAAACGTATAACACCTTTGTCCTTTCCTCAGATTGGAAATAACTACACTGTACCAGAACAACTGATTGCATCATGTTCCCATATTTTGTCCTCCAATAATTAACTGAAATACAGAAGCTTGTCAAAAGCCAAGCAGTCCAGAATGCACTATATAACTAACAGAAGCTACCAAAGCTTAGTGCACAAATGAACTGTCTGGTGAGGCACAATGACAGACCAGAAAATCTCCATCTGTTTTTGCTGAGACAGCTGATCTCAGTCAGGGCATAAAACTGCATAAATTAATTTTTTAGAGGGAGAATAGAAAAAAAATCCAAGCAGAGTCCCCACTCCTGTTCACTACCACCAAGTTCAAATACACAGTTTGAGGGTCAGGAAATGATCAAGCTCAGCAGTAATTCTGCTCAACATGTGAACATTGACAGTAACAAACACCAAATTAACCAAGTTGACGGAGGGTTGCACAGCTCCCTTTCATTGAAGCTTGGCATCTTGAGAATTTTTCCTAAGTAAATTATGTTTGCTGGTGTTGTATAGTTTCACTGCACCATATTTTGACATGAACACATCTAGCAGCTTGGTGTCATCAGGTGGTGATCAATTTTAAGGTGACACATGGAACTACTGTTAACTATGAGGATAGTGTTAAACTTCAAAAGGACATTCATAGGCTCGTGGACTGGACCTACAAATGGCAGTTGAATTTTAACACTAAGAAGTGTGAAGTGATTCATTTTGGTGGGAAGGAGGAGAAACAATAAAAATTAAATAGTGCAATCCTAAAGCTGGTGCTGGAACAGGTGTTTATGTGCACGATAGTTGAAGGCAGCAAGGCAGGATTGAGAAAGCGGTTCATAAAGCATGCAGGATCCTGGGCTTAGAGGGCACAGAGTACAAAAGCAAGTTATGATAACCCTGCATAAGACAATAGTTGGACCTCATCTGGAGTACTGTATCCAGTTCTGGGCATCACACATAGGAAGGACGTTATGGTATTAGGGAGGATACAGGAAGATTTGAGAATGGTTCCAGGGATGAGGGAAATCACTTGCATAGATTGGACTGTCCATCTTGGAAGAGAGAAGATTAAGAGCAGATTTATTAAGGTGTTCAAATATGAGTAAAAGAGTAAATGGAAGAAATAAGACAGTTCACTAGGTTGATTCTGAGTATGGAGGATTTTTTTTTTAAATTAGGAGAGTTTAATTAGGTTGGGCCTGTACTCATTGGAGTTTAGAAGAATGAGGTGACCTTATTGATACATCTAGGATTCTCAGGCGACTTGACATGGTAGATGCTCAGTGAATGTTTCCTCTTTTGGAGAGTTTAGAGCCAGAGAGCATAATCTCAGAATAAGGGGCTGCCATTCAAAGAGATGAGGATTGCCTTCACTCAGAGGGTAGTGAATTTGTGGAATTCTTGACCGCAGAGAGCTGTGGAGGCTGGGTCTTAAGTATGTTCAAGGCTGAGATCGATTTTAATCAGTAAGGGAATCATCAAAGGTTATGGAGATAAGGCAGGAAAGTGGAGTTGAGTTGAGGACTATATCAGATCAGCCATGATCTCATTGAATGGCGAAACAGACTCGTTGGGCCCAATGGCCTACCTCTGCTGGCTAAATTGCTCCACTGGCAGAAGGAGCAAGAACCAGAAGACACTGAGTTAAGGCAATTGGCAAAAGAATAACAGGAACACAAGAAAAACTTCTTATGTAGCAGGTGGTTCAGATCTGCAACGTGTTGCTCAAGAGCATGTGAAGTAAATTCAATCGAAGCCCTCAAAAGAGAATCTGTAATTATCTGCGAGAGAAACAGTTTGCAGGCTTATGGGGAAAGAGATGGGCAACTCAGAGGATCAGCATGGATAGGATCGGCCTAATGGCCTCCTTGTGCTGTGACCATTCTATAATTGAGGATTTTATTATTCTTCCGCAGTATGTGGACATCACTGGTTAGATTAGCATTTATTGCCCTCAAAGTGGTGGTGAGCCATCTTCTTCAACCAGTGATGTCCACGTGGTGTAAATATACCCACAGTGATGTTAGAAAGGGAGTTTTCTCAGTAAAGTTAACATGCACTTATTGGACAAGGCTCAACCAGAACCACTAGATGGAGCACTATAACTGGAAGAAAACTTGCAGACTCAATCCCATCCTACGTTAGTGTAAATCTTGTTGGCAAAATCAGTCACATGTAGCAGCTGTACACTATGCAACTCAGATCATCCCACATCACAGTTGAAATGTTTTAACACAGAGGAAAATAAATTAAGGAAAAAAGGCTCTTGTGCCAAACAATAAAATTTAAAGTTCAGTGGACATGTTATATCGTACCCTACTATGCCTCCACAACAATTTTCCCAACATCAAATTTAAGATGTTCACATCAAATCAGATCATTAAGTTTTCCATGAAGCAATGATGAAATCCCATAATTAGCACATTCACATGATTGATGCACAAAATAGCAGAGTTTAGCCTATTTTCAAGTTTGATTAAATTGTGCAAATACCAAATTATTTACATCGCAAGTCTGAGATACTCAAAATTCAAGATTGCTAAAATGGAAGTAATATAATCTCCAAGAATGCTGTCTCAGCTGTAATATTGTGTACAATTGTGAACGACATTTCAGGACGGATGTCAAGGTTTTGAAGAAAGCAGGGAAGGCTAACCAGGATAATACTTGAGATGAGAAATTGCTGTTATTTGGAAAGATTGGAGGGGCGAGGAATGTTTCCTGAAAGCAGAAGGATGAGTGAAGACCTAAAAGAGGTATTCCAAATTATACAGGGTTCCCAACTTGCTCCATTTCCTCTGGAAAGTGGGTCACAGATTTAAAATAACTGTCAGAGAAGTGGCAAAATTTTTTCAGTGTTAAGATCTGGAGCACATGACAACTTGCATTCACATAGGACCTTTAGCATAATGAAATGTGCCAAGGCACTTCAAAGGGGCATTATAATATGACTCCAAGCCACAAAGGAGATATTAGGGCAAAAGACCAAAAGCCTGTTTTTTTTTAGAAAAAGAATGCCTTAAAGGAAGAAAGTGAGGTAGAGAGGCAAAAAGGTTTAGGAAGGGAATCCCAAAGCTCAGAACATAGGCAACAAGGCAGTGGGGAATGCAATTAAAATTGTGGATGCTCAAGAGGAATTCAGATATCTCAGATGATTGTGGGGCTGGAGATTACAGGGATAGGGAGAAAAGAAGCCATGGAGGAATTTGAAAACATGGATGACAATTTTAAAATCAAGACTTGGCTTGACAGGGAGCCAATTTGGATCAGCAAACAAGGGTGATAAATGAACAGGACTTGGTGCAAGTTCAGACATGGGCAGAATTTTGGATGACCTTACATTTAGAGGGTAGAGTTTGGGAGATCAGCCATAATTTATTTGGAACAGTCAAATCTAGCAGAAACAAAGGCAAGAATGAAGGTTTCAGCAGCAAATGAGCTGGAGCAGGAGTTGGAAGACTTTACAGGAGGTGGAAATAGGCAGCCTTAGTGATGGCATAGATGCATCAGAAGCTCATCCTGGGGTCAAATATCACTCAAAGATTGAAAATAGTCTGAATTTATCTAATACAGTTGCCAGGGTAAAGGATGGAGTCAATGGACAGTGAAGAAATTTGTAAACTGAAAACTAAGGCTTCAATCTTACTTATATTTAATTAGAGGAAATTTCTGCTCATCCAGTACTGGTTGTCGAATAAGTAACGTAACAATTTAGGAACAGAGTCAAGAGATGGCGGTGAGCTAAAAAGTTAGATGTCATCAGCATACTTGTGAAAATTAACCCTGTGCCTCTATGATTATTGCATTGGGACAGTGTGTAGATTAGATATAAGAGGGGGTCTAGGGTAGATCCTCAGGCGGCAGTACGGTAACAAGGCAGGAGCAAGAAGAGAAACCGCTGCAAGTGGTACTCTCACTCTGGTTAGATAGACAAGAGTGGAACTCGGGCAAAGTAGTTGTTGTTGTCTCCTTTGATAAATGCTGTTTCGGTACTGTGGCAAGACTGGAAATCTGAAATCTCAAAATTGAAGATCTGGGAAAGAGAGGGACTGATTTGGGAGGCAACTACCTGAAGCAAATTCCATGGGAACTAGATATGCACTTAAAAGACTAATTTACAGGGTTATGGAATAAATTGGACAGCCCTTGCAAACAGCTTATATAAGTTCAACTGATAAAGGTTTTCTTCTGTCGTCCAAGATTCAAGAGATTCAATACTAAGTATGAATTGATTGAGAGCTTGATGTGATTGTGACTTTATGCTCAATGTTAAAAGCTAGAAAGACAAACATTACTAACAAAGCTGTATCTCCCAATTACATAAAATTAGCAATTCTTTGAATCATCACAATGCAAGAATACAACTCGCATTAAAACTCGAAGCCAACTTAACCTATCAATGGCGTTTTAGCTCATGCCATATTTTGATTCAAACTATATTCAGATTGATTCTATGTACAAAAGTATTTTATACCAAGACTATGCAATTCACATCCAGTTTAATGTAGTTCATTCTACTATAAACAGGAAAAAATTTGACAAACGCAGAGACCATAATTTCTGCTAAACTTCAGCTCAAAAAATTAAAAAGCCACACAGTCAATGCACTTGAAACAGAATGCAAACGCCATCAACTACATCTTGCCAAACCACTAGTAACTGTGGCTGAATCACTTAACCTTTCCTCAGCAAATTACCACAGGGCCTTTTACTAGATTATGTTACTGAGTAGCAATGCAAATCAAACTTATTCCTAGGACTTCAACATAGATGCAAAATAGATTTCTGCTAGTAGCCACATGAAATGCAAAGGATTTTTAAAATGTCATGACTTCAAGATGTCACATCTACATGTAATGCTTTCATAACAACACCCAAAACTTACAAGCAATCATAGAGATCAAACTGCACTGTAAAGCCATCCAACTAATCAAGTTCATTACAAGGTGGCTTATCTTACTCGCATCCATCCCTCCAAAAGAATTTGTACTAGATTAGAACAATTGCTACAGCTGTACATTAGATATGACCGTCTAAACATTACTCAAATATCTCACACATCAATTTAGTCAGTTATCCACATTTTTGTGGCCCCTAAATTTTCTTGGTATGATGCAGGAGACCAGTGTACATCAAGTCTGAATTTTTTTTTAAAAATTATAGGCAAGTTTTTACCCCAAAATATAAGGCCACATTAAACCACCAAAATTGGTTTTTGGATTATGTTTAGTCATTTCCAATCTTCCCTATACAGCTGAGAAATTGCCATCCAAAATCGTTCAGATTACACCAACGCATATAACTTATCAAAACAGAAAAGATGCCTGTATTAATGACTTGATAGCTATAGATACGATCAGTTAATGCTATTTCTCTGCCGGACACACATTCTCTCAAGCAAGCATACGGTATCAGACGATTAGTAGACCTTACAGCCTGTTACTGCAGTGCAGAGAGAAACCCACAAATTGTAATGAACACCAAAACCACACCCACTGCCAGGGAGCAGCACTGAGCCCATGTGGACTCTGCCGATAAATTAACAAGCCTATGTACATGCATCGACATTTGCCGCATGCTTTCAATTCATGCAATTTTGTAACATATGGGAAGTATTTTAAATCTCTACACATTCGCACCCTCAAGTTTTTATGCACAAAATATCAACACCGAATCAAACATATCACAATATTCATTTCAAACTTTAAACATGAAATGAGTACATGCCCAATCCGATGGCATTTTAATTACTACATTCCGCCTGATAACTTCCTAGAACTATGTTCCATTAGGTTTTTTTTACACCGAATACGCTTCAATATTTGCACTATTTCAGCGCCAGTGTCAGGAGGGCCGAATTCAAATCATTTTGAGCGAAACTTTACAATAATTCGCAACGCAGGATGTTATGAAACTACATCAGCGATTTATTACACGTCTTGCTATCAGTAAAAAGACATTTCGGCCATTAAATTAACATGGGTTGACTTCCTTGTCCTGCGCTTCGAAATTAAGTTAAATCTCAAACGAATATAAACAGATCATCCCCTGATCAACCCGAAAACACATCTAAGACTTCAAAACTGAAGGAGAAAAGAAATCGGAAGATTTAAAAAAAGGAATCGAACGAGAACTCTCCAAAGCTTGGCATGCGTGCCCTTACACAATATTAGTTTTGAGAAAAGTTCTGCCCATAAATTTGTCCTTGTCCTTCCCGAGTAACAACACACCATTCCGCCAAGGTTGCTACTACTTGTTAAAAACGCATTTCCCAAAAATGGTTAAAACTTTATTACACTTCCGTTAACGAAAAACTCCGAGCCCCTGACTTTTCTCTTTAAAAAAAAATGAGTCGGGTCACATGGTGATCTTTCCCCAGCGCTGTGAGAATATCTATATATAGTTAAAGATGATGGGAGAGTTTGCAGCAGTGGGATATAGAGTGCATGTGTGCGCCGGCTCGGTGTGGGGAGGAGGTGACAGTGTGACTCACTCACTTTGCGCCATGCCTCTCGGACCCAACCACCAGCTGCACATGGTTCCTCTTTTACCGGCTTTTTTTCCCCCTCCTCCCTCCAGTAGTACAAACGTGTCAGTTTTAGGCTCAGGCTGCAAACGCAGCAACTCCCAACAGCCGCCACACACACACACACATTGGGAGGGGGTAAATATTCATACTAATATCTCAAAATAGTTAAAACCCTGAGCTCTCCCTCTCTTACCCTACCCCCCCCCCCCCACCCCACACACATTCCCCTTTCCAGGGTTACATTCCACCTTCAACAGCTCCCATATGGTCTCCCACCCCCCTGTACAACCCACACCGAGACACACGAGTTAAGAGCCGGCTCTTGTTTCAGTCTGAGCCTTCCCTCCACCCCCCCACACACACAAAAAAAACTTCCAACGTGAGACTTTGGCAGGAGAAGCTGGGGCCTCCTGTCTCCACCGGCCTGGGAAGGCCTGCTCTTAAACTTCACCCTCCCCAGGAGCAAGGAGGGCCAGAGACAGAGTGGGGCCCGGACCCCCAGCTATAGGCTGTGTGGCCTTCTCTCTCTCTCTCTCCCCCCACTACCCCCTCCCTCACTCCACCGGCTGGGGAAGGAGCCGATCATCCCAGGGAGTCAGGCACAGAGATACCGAGGCCTATCTCTCTCTTCTCCCCCCCCCCCCCCCCCCCAATTTCAGTGAGGGGGAGACAGAGAGAGAGACTCCCTCCTGCAAGCCCAGGCACCCCACCTTGGCCTAAACCCACGCTCCCCCTCTCCTCAGCAAAGCACCGCGGCCGCCCTTACCCGGGGAAAAAGGCTCCTCCTCAAGGTGTGTGAAATGTTGGAGGGGTTTTTTTTTGTGGGGAGGGTCGGGAGGGGGGTTGGGGGGGGGGGAAAGGTTGTTTTTTTTTCCCGGTTCCTTCCTCCCTTCCTTCTTCGGTCCTGCGGATCAGAAAAAAATAAGAGAGAGTCAGGTCGGTGGGGCCGGTCAGCGGCGAGTGTTTGCAGCCTCCATGCCGAGGATGGAGACGGATAATGAAAGGCGGCCCCGGTAATGGCGTACCTTCGTCCTCAGTCCGCACAGCCGGACGATCGGCTACTTTCGGGGATTTCCGCCTCTAGGGTTCCGGAAAGGACACGTGATACCGCCGGGGCGAGGGCAGCAGCAGCAGCGCTTCACTCCTAATGACAAGCAGCAACATTGATCACTGTTAACCAGCCGCCTCGCAATTCACAGCCTCCACACACACAGCGCAACCCTCTGCCTTGCCTTATCACATTTATATATTTTTAATATATATTATATAAACTCACCCCAAAGTTCAACACACAAGATTTGGCTTCCAAACAATTGACAAGCTTTTCTCAAGAAATATCTCCCTCCCACTCACCCCAAAGTATTTCACCTCCAATCAATCACTTGGGGAGGTACAACCCACTCGCTTTGCGTAGTCGCACCAAAGAGCAATGAAATTAAGAGCTTTTTGCCACACAGGTTAGTTAGTCTACGTGGACAGCTCCCCCAAGTAATCAAAGCAGGCAGACTCTTGCTCAAGTCTTGGTGCCAGGTTTGTGCCTACCAACTCAGGTGGAAAGTTTGTGCTTATAAATTCTGTTGCAAGTTCTGTGCCTATAAATTCAGGTGGAAGGTCCGTGCCTGCCAGCTCAGGCGGAAGGTCCGTGCCTGCCAGCTCAGGCGGAAGGTCCGTGCCTGCCAGCTCAGGCGGAAGGTCCGTGCCTGCCAGCTCAGGCGGAAGGTCCGTGCCTGCCAGCTCAGGCGGAAGGTCCGTGCCTACCAATGCAGACGGAAGGTCCGTGCCTACCAACTCAGGCTGAAGGTCCGTGCCTACCAACTCAGGCTGAAGGTCCGTGCCTACCAACTCAGGCGGAAGGTCCGTGCCTACCAACTCAGGCTGAAGGTCCGTGCCTACCAACTCAGGCTGAAGGTCCGTGCCTGCCAGCTCAGGCTGAAGGTCCGTGCCTACCAACTCAGGCGGAAGGTCCGTGCCTACCAACTCAGGCTGAAGGTCCGTGCCTACCAACTCAGGTTGAAGGTCCCCGTACCTACCAACTCAGGCGGAAGGTCTATGTTGTTGATAACTCTATTTAAGGGGCATCTAGACAAATACATGAATAGGGTGGGGATGGAAGGATACGGACTCCGTAAGTGCATACTGTTTTAGTTTAAGCAGACATCATGATCAACGCAGGCTTGGAGAGCCAAAGGGCCTGTTCCTGTGCTGTACTATTCTTAGTTCTTTGTCTACCACGCCAGGTGGAAGGTCTGTGCTTACAAACTCTGGTGGAAGTGTTAATTATCAAACCAGCTAAGCTAATATGAACAAATATACATTTCTGAAAGATTTAAAATGCACACTATAACACAAAATATAGCATATGCATACTTCATTTTCAAAGTCCCTTGGGGCATGCAATAATTGTGAGTTGAGAGGGTGGGAAGGCAAACTGTTTCCAAGTCAGTAGGAGATGTGTAACACAAATTGTTTCTCCTTTTTCTCTACAGATAGGAAATAACTCCTAACTTGTCTTTCCCCTAATGATAGAGGTGAGATTGGGACGTGACATGAGGATTTACAGGTGTAAAAGTCCACATACCACTGTTGTATAAAACAATACATTTGAGTAAAGATGCATGGCACTCCCATCCCATCCACTCTACCCCACACAGAGTACTTTAGAATCAAACATCTTTCAAAATGCGTTGGAAAATATTTTCTTTCACAGTTCAATTTTTCAGACAACTCAGCAACCTTTGTAGCAAAACCTGCATGATACAATATAGGCACTATGAGCCATTCAATAAGTTTACTGTGAAAATCCCCTAGTCGCCACACTCCAGTGCCTGTTCGGATAATACTGGGGAAGAACTTAGCAGAGCCAATGCACCTACCCAGCATACCTTTTGGACAGTGGGAGAAAACTGGAGCACCCGGAGGAAACCTACACAGGCATGGGGAGAACGTGCAGACTCTGCACAGACAGTGACCCAAGCCAGGAATCGAACCCAGGTCCCTGGCGCTGTGAGGCAGCAGTGCTAACCACTGTACCACAATAGTATCATACAAGCAAAGAGGCAAGTTATAAAGACATCATAATATATTTATATTCAGTCTCTCAGTGAAGGGGTCATAATCAATGCATTATATCAGGGTATTTATACTGAGTAACTACTGTCTTTCTTCACAGTTAACACAGTCAGTTTCAGCATAGAGCAAGTTCCACATGCCAAGAAAAGACTTGCTTGTGTCAGGAATTGTTCTCAGAAATTCACCCTTGCACTGTAATTGATTGATCCCAGAATTGATATATCCGAGTATATTGCTTCCAAATGACATGGCTCCCACTGGAGAAACCTACAGAGCACAATAAAGTTTTAAAATCTACAACAAATATACGGATTAGTTAGCAGCTAGATATCTCACTCTTTTCCATCACAGTCTGTACATTGGAACTGAAAAAGGCTTTCTGATAAGAGGAATGACTTGTTCTGAACAAGAATTTAGTCTCATTAAACAAATTGGGAGTATTTACATATTTACATTATTTACAAGTTTCCTTATCCAAAGTGAAAATATTTTTAATTATGTCACAATTTACCGATCTGATGTCAGCAGCTTTCTCATGACATCATAAAGCAACTTAACTGCCTTAGTTTAAATTTTATAAAGTTAAATCACACAAATAATTGTTATTTATGTAAAATGCACTGACTTGTGTTTAAAGAAGAGGTAATAAGATTATGTTCTTAACATAAGAACATAAGAAATAGGAGCAGGAGTAGGCCATCTAGCCCCTCGAGCCTGCCCCGCCATTCAATAAGATCATGGCTGATCTGATAGTGGTTTAGTTCCACTTACCCGCCCGCTCCCCATAACCCTTAATTCCCTTATTGATCAGAAATCTATCTACCTGTGACTTAAACATATTTAACGAGGTAGCCTCCACTGCTTCAATGGGCAGAGAATTCCAGAGATTCACTACCCTCTGAGAGAAGAAGTTCCTCCTCAACTCTGTTCTAAACTGACTCCCCCTTATTTTGAGACTGTGTCCTCTAGTTCTTGTTTCCTTTCTAAGTGGAAAGAATCTCTCTGCCTCTACCCTGTCTAGCCCCTTCATTATCTTATATGTCTCCATAAGATCTCCCCTCAGCCTTCTAAACTCCAACGAGTACAGGCCCAATCTACTCAATCTCTCCTCATATGCTAACCCCCTCATCTCAACCTGGTGAACCTTCTCTGTACTCCCTCCAAGGCCAATATATCCTTCTGCAAATAAGGGGACCAAAATTGCACAGAGTACTCTAGTTGCGGCCTCACCAGTCCCTTGTACAATTGCAGCAAGACCTCCCTGCTTTTATACTCCATCCCCTTCGCGATAAACATTCCATTTGCCTTCTTGATCACCTGCTGCACCTGCAAACTGAGTTTTTGCGATTCATGCACAAGGACCCCCAGGTCCCTCTGCACAGTAGCATGTTGTAATTTTTCACCATTTAAATAATAGTCCATTTTACTATTATTCCTTCCAAAGTGGATAACCTCACACTTGTCAACATTATACTCCATCTGCCAGATCCTCGCCCACTCACTTAGCCTGTCCAAATCTCTCTGCAGACTTTCCGCATCCTCCACGCAATTCGCTTTCCCACTCATCTTTGTGTCATCCGCAAATGAAAGTACAAAGTACATTTTGGTGTAATGTGGACCAGTGTATCCAACCTCCAACATCCTGAGTACTGATGCTCATTCTCAGCTACAAAATATAAAAAGATCATATGACACATCCATCTATATCATGATAAATATCTTCACAAGTATGCGATAATAGTCATGCATGGGCTATGATCAGCCATGTTAGTGACGGCACATACCATACATACCACATTCCTGCCCCTAAAGTGTGTTCTATTTTATAATAATTGAGGATTATTTTCAACTAAAAACATGAACTTTGATTCATTTTGTCGATCAGAAAAAGTAGTTCAAGCAGCTTTGTGTAACTTGTCATTCTGATGTCATAACAGTAAAGTAGGATTTATGCATTCACTTTAGTGTCAGTTAAGGCTCCAGTTGTAATACCACCACCTGATTCAGAAGGCCATGATTTCAATTCACACTCCAGAGATCTGAGCACACAGTTCAGCAGATAGGCCAGTGTAGCATTGAGATACAGTAGAAGGTGTCACCTTCCAGTGTTAAACCAAAGTCTCATCTACCCTCCCAGGTGGATGTTAAAGATCCCTTAGCGTTATTATTTTTGCCAAGCCCCAGAAATATACATCCCTCAACAAGCATCATATTAAAAAAGCAGATTATCTGATTGTCATTTTGTTCGGCAGTAGGATCCATGGCGTGCCGGTAAAACTCCTTCCACATCACTTGATTGTCTTACATAAAACCATCCCTATCTTTCTCAGTCATGAGAGCACCAGTTGTCCTATAATTCGCAGTCTCTTGAAAGAGAAAATCCCAGATTACTGCTACACTGTATTATTGAATCGTTGACATGAAATTGGGCAGAGGCCAAGAGATTTTTGGTGAAGAGGACGCAGAAGACTCAAGACCAGTTATCCCTTCACTAAAAAGGCAATCATAACTTTGCAAAAATTCACACAGTTATTACTTGGAACAAGGAATCTTTTTGCACTGGTTAACAAGATAGAAACAGTACATATTGAGAAAAGCACAAATAATGTGAAGCTACACTGTGTAGTTTTTAAACAGGAAAAAACTGGTCGCCTCACTATAGGAAGGATGTGGAAAAGATTGAAAGGGTGCAGAGGAGATTTACAAGGATGTTGCCTGGATTGAGTGGCATGCCTTATGAGGATAGGCTGAGGGAGCTCGGTCTTTTCTCCTTGGAGAGATGAAGGATGAGAGGAGACCTAATAGAGGTGTATAAGATGTTGAGAGGCATAGATCGGGTGGACTCTCAGAGGCTTTTTCCACAGGGTGGAAATGTCTGCTACGAGAGGACACAGGTTTAAGGTGCTGGGGGGTAGGTACAGGGGAGATGTTAGGGGTAAGTTTTTCACACAGAGGGTGGTGGGCGAGTGGAATCGGCTGCCGTCAGTGGTGGTGGAGGCGAACTCAATAGGGTCTTTTAAGAGACTCCTGGATGAGTACATGGAGCTTAATAGGATGGAGGGTTATAGGTAGGTCTAGAAGGTAGGGATGTGTTCAGCACAACTTGTGGGGCCGAAGGGCCGGTTTGTGCTGTAGTTTTTTTCTATGTTTCTAATTAAAATTGATTGTAATACTCAATTTTCCTGGTGCAATACATTATCAAAGCCTACTATCGTGAACACGCTGATAGAATGTTCTTTTCTGACATTCTCGAGGGGGTTCATTATGGGCAGTAAAGAGTTTTGGGACACCTTAATGATGTGAAAGGCACGATATAAAATATAGCTTTTCCTTTTATAAACATTCAGTTACATGGGCAGCACAGTGATTAGCACTGCTGCCTCACAGTGTCAGGGACCAGGGTTCGATTTCGGCTTTGGGTCACCGTCTGTGTGGAGTTTGCATGTCCACCCCATGTCTGCGTGGGTTTCCTCCGGGTGCTCCAGTTTCCTCCCACAGTCCAAAAATGTGCAGGTTAGGTGGATTAGCCATGGTAAACATATGGGGTTACAGGGAACAGGCAGAGGGGAGAGCCTGGGATGCTCTTTCAGAGAGTTGGTGCAGACTCGACTGGCCGAGTGGCCTCCTTCTGCACTATAGGGATTATATGGTATGAAAAAAAAAACAATGTTTTCTTTTGAAAAGGCAAAATACTGCAGATGCTGGAATCAAACAAAAACAGAAAATGCTGGAAAATCTAATCAGATCTGGCAGTATCTGTGGGTGAGAGAATAGAGCCAACGTTTCGAGTCTGGATGACCCTTCATCAGAACTGTTTATTTTGTGATTGCTTGCTAGTTAATACTACCTGAATCTTCACTGAGTAAGAAAATAACATGGTTGTCTAATTATGTCAGCAAATAGGAAATTTAAACAAGTTTCACATTTCTTGAGAAAGAAAACCACAATGATTAAGTACATTTTTTAGTTTATCAAGAACACTATTTATCCTCAACTTATGCCAGTGACCTTGAGTCCACAAAAATACTTCCATCTTTTAGACATATAATCATTTCTAAAGCTGTTGATACAGTGATTCAACATTATCTACCTTTACTGCATCTTTTAAAGTATGAAGATCTGTAGACAATAGATATTAGAATCAAGTTTTAGATTTCACCGCTACAAAATTGCTTTTGTGAACATTGTAACAAAACATGATAGCATTCTTAAAGTACCTTGACAATACATTTTAGTGAAAAGTAAAACCAAACTACAGTAGTCTCAGAGACCTTATTGTTAAGACTTGCATTTATCTAGTGCCTTATTACTCCCTCAGGAATGCCTCAAAACACTTTACATAAAATGAATTACCTTTGAAATACAGTAACTGTTGTTAGCTAGGAAATCATTGCAGCCATTTTGCACATAGCAAGATTCTATAAAAAGCAATGAAATGAATGACTGGTTAATCTATTTTTAGTTTTATTAGTTAATGGAGACATGCTGGACAGGAAAACTTGCTGCTATTCTTCAAACACTGCCATGGGATCTTTTAACATCTAACTATCACTAGAGTAGGCAGACAGGGATTTGTTTCAACAGTCTTCCCTGTATAAAGTTCTGGTAAACACTGTGTTGAGTCACTTTCATAATTGTGCTCACATTGACCTTTATACTCAGTACTTTGAATTAGTGTGTCATGATGATTTTTGGAAAACTCCTTGCCCAATGGACTGTGTACCAGCTGATGCCATTTAAAGAGCAGCATTTTTGTTTGGGACAGCAGAGAGGAGATTGAGGAGAAGAGAGGAGACGTGGGTGGCACAGTGGTTAGCACTGCTGCCTCCCAGCTCCAGGGACCCAGGTTCAATTCCAGTTTCGGGTCACTATCTGTTTGCACATTCTCCCTGTGTCTGCGTGGGTTTTGTCCGGGTGCTCCGGTTTCCTCTCACAGTCCAAGGATATGCAGGTTAGGTTGATTGGCCATGCTAAATAGATCCTTAGTGTCAGGGGATTAGCAGGGTGAATAACGGGGGTTACAGGAATAGGGCCTGGATGGGATTGTTGTCGGTGCAAGCTTGATGGACCGAATGGCCTTCTTCTGTGCTGTAGGGATTCTATGATTCGTAGTAGATAAATTTAAAATAATTGAGTCTTCTCACACATGAGTCACTGGATGATAATGTACTGAAGCTGCTGCTGCTGCAGGAAGTGATATATATGAGGGTTCTTAAATGAAGAGAGATGCCTATGGTCCTTTGCAAATTATGACTACTTACTTACTTCTTTGTGGCTGTGGAGAACACTCCTCTAAAACTAGTCTGGCAGGAGATTGTTCATTGGGTCATTGCTGTTTCCACTGCAAAGGAGACTGCTGAAGTTAATCTACAACATAGTTCTCTACATCCAAGCCTACATGATGTGAAGGGCAGCATTTCTGTTCCCACCAGCAGGAGGAATCATGGTGGGGGAAGGGGACAAAGTAAGTTTCCCACCAGCTGGAATTGGAAGTTTGTTCTTCCAACTTTAACAGCTGATCAATGTCGGAAACAATATTTGCATTCATATCCATCTCATGAATGCCAATTAAAAGGATAGCTCACGTGAGGTGCTCCTGGTGAGCTTCACTTCTTCAACAACTTTGAGGTATGTGGACGCTTCCTTCACCTACATTTAACAGCACTGTTGCGGGATTTCGGTGCTTGTTCTACAAGCTGCTCCAAGGCTGGGCACGGGAAGCAAGACCAGCAGGGCAGGAGAAAGACGGAGGCAAGACTGGGGGGAGGGGGGGGTGCAGTGGGGGGACAATGGGGGAGAGGGTGGGGGATGGAACTTGGGAGAAATGGGAGAAGATGGAAGCAGGACTGGCGGCTGGGTCAAGGAACAAGAGTGGAAAAGTAAATGACTGTCCTGGGCAAGAGTTCTAAGACTCTTCAAGGTGGAGTTAGAGAGTGTAATGGGGCTAAGGTTGCGCTGTCAGAGGCATATTGAACAGACTGTCCTGGGGCTGTGTGGCCATTTTAGAGAGCCTGATCTGCAAACATGTTGTGGTCCTGGTCATTGGTGAGGGCCATTGGACAATGGTGGTTGTGCACAGTATGCTGTGCAGGCTGTGGTCAGCCTTCTGAGGAATTTGGTTCTGGCGGTTAGAGTCATGGCACAGTCATGGTTAGGGGAGGCACCTGCAACCTGTAAGTCAGGAGCTGACTTGGGGGGTTATTGGATGGTCTCACGGGAAGACCACAGGTTGCCTTGGAAAGTCAGAGTACATGTGGCTTTGAGAAGGGGAGGGGTCAGGTGGACATAGAGACATCAACATTAAAGAGGTCGAGGGGTGGGGGGGGGACAGAAATATCCACAAGGCTAGTGATGGGTTCAAGGGTCATGGTGAGGCTGGATAGTGATAAGAGGAAGGGGAATTAGGAGGTGGTGAGAATGGACTTGATGGGTGATAGGGAAAGGTTGGAAACTGGTCTCCCACACAAAAGTCAGCAGCATCATTTTTACTTTTACCTTCCAATGACAAAGTTTGCAAAAGAAGCTAGAAAGCAAGTCGCTTTGGTGTGTTCCCTGGGTGTGTGGGAGGACTTCAGCACAGCAAATCTTGCTGATTAAAAGAGCATCCTATAATTTCTTGTTCAAACCATGGAGAGCATTGCTCAGCTAAGTACTGGACTAATGAGGATCTAATGCACAGATAATGAGCTTGGCTTCTTTTCTAATGGTGCACATTCAGGTGAGAATCGATTAAGCTTAGATGTTGCACTGCATATGGTCTGAATTGGCATCTGACCCTCACAGAGGTACATCAGAATTGACGCAAACTCCAAGAATCAATGGCTATGTCTGCTGCTCAAAGGCCATCCTCCTAGTGCATTGGTCATGGTATTCAGGTCACCATATTTACAGTCAGGACTGATGTGTAAGGACTGAGTATCCACAATGCTGATTGTGGCTCTTAGGACTTGGAACTTTGGTCCCTAAGGAACACCCTTGTTGTGAATGCACATTCATGTCTGAGGGAAAAGATCAGTCAGCTGTCATCCTTCAGGATGATATCCTGAAAGGGTATGTATGTTCTGTGCAGGCTGAGGGAAAGTCAAGGGTTAGAGAATGCACAGCTACCTTCTATATGGAGGAACACAAATCAATTGGAACTACCATTGATTGCTCAATTGTATCAGTTGACAGATACAAGGAGGAGTTGAGAATGGAGGAAACACTGCCTTCTTGATAGCATTGACGCAAATGAAGGGGAAAAAGGCCCACTGCCATTTGGCACAATTCTGGGAAGACCATCACCCTGAGGATCAACGGCCAGAGGGGCCCCAGAAAGAAGGGACCAAATCCACAAAGAAGGTTGGCGCAACCAAGGGTCTACAGAAGATGCTGGTCATACTGAAAATGAGCAAAAGACAGCACCTCAGATACCTCCACTTATCTAGGGATGTGGCAGCCGATATTTGTCACACTATCCATTGAGGAACTCATGCTACATGGACTGGGAAACAATCCAGTGCTGGTTGCACTTAAGGTTACTGCTACATTCAACTTTTTTGCTTGTGGATCCTTGCAGGGCTCCACTGGGGACCTTTGCAGAATCTCACAATTGGCAGTACATAAATGTATAAGGGAGGTGACAAATGCCCTTTCCAATAAAGCTCACCATTACATGCCATTATGCATGGTTGATGCAAAACATGTTGCCAGATTCGCTGTAGTTTCAGGCTTTGTGCAAGTTCAGGGTACCATCGATTGCACTCATGTGGCTTTGAGAGCTCCTGGCAGCAGATTCTGAGATTCATTAATAGGAAAGGATTTCACACTCGCAATATGCAGTTTATATGTGATCACAGAAAACCAATCATGCATGTTTATGACAGGTACCCAACTCTTAATCTTGAGTCACTCACAGGTTTTACTGATCTTTGAGGGCCTTTGGTGCATACAGGATTGATTCCTCGGTGATAAAGGATACTCCCTAAAGACATGGCTAATGAAACCCATTTGTCTTCTGTAGAGTTCATCTGAGGAAAGATACAATAATAGAGCAAAATATTTGCCTCTTAAGGATGTGTTTCCAGTATTTGGACTTATGAGGTAGAGCTCCACAATACTCACCAAGGAGAGTGAGTTCTCTTTGCTGTGCTCTGCACAATCTAGTGCTACAAAGGTGGAATGCGTTGCCACAGCGAGACTAATCATAGAAACCAATCATAGAAACCCTACAGTGCAGAAGGAGGCCATTCAGCCCATCGAGTCTGCACCAACCACAATCCCACCCAGACCCTACCCCTACATATTTACCCGCTAATCCCTCAAAGCTACACATTTCAGGACTCTAAGGGACAATTTTTTAGCATGACCAATCAACCTAACCCGCACATCTTTGGACTGTGGGAGGAAACCGGAGCACCCGGAGGAAACCCGCGCAGACACGAGGAGAATATGCAAACTCCACACAGACAGTGACCCAAGCCGGGAATCGAACCCAGGTCCCTGGAGCTGTGAAGCAGCAGTGCTAACCACTGTGCGACCGTGCCGCCCACATGAGGAGACATGAGGATAAGGTGATGCATTTGCAGAGGACGAGGATTCCGATGAGCCACATGAGGATGCCATTTCCCATGCACAATGCAGAAGACATGCCTGTGAAAACCTCATAGCTACAAGACTCCAGGAGGATAAGGTGAAGACAGTTTGATACGAGCGCAGTCCTCCTCTTGCTTTGATGAAGGGGAGACAATTAGACCTTCATTGTGATCTTCAACATCTCATGAAAAGACATAAATCAGAAAATGATAACAGAGGAAGCATAAGTCACCTTGAACACTAATGATGGGGGCATCCTTGAAAGGCACAGTAACCTAGGGACCTAGGAAGCATGTGGTCACTGTGTAATGGGATAAGGACTCCACTAACACACGTTGTTAGACAACTACACATAGTGCAATGCTTTCAACCAGTGGCCATAGCAACCTTCAAGAGGCAGATACACTATTGCATACATCAATGCACTCATGCAAGTGGGACAGGAGCTTAACAATGCGACTCTGAGAGGAAAAACATACATCTCTAGTTACCACTTGATCGTCTGAAGATGGAGCTACATCTGGACAGCATCATCTCTCCAGCTCCAATGCAAGATTAATGCGGAGGTCTCATCCTGATACTGAGCCCCAAGGTGCCATTGGATATCGGGATGCAGTGACCTGTAACACAACAGCATAGATGCAAACCTGTGAGTCATGTTAGCATTATACTCACAGAGTGGTTCAGCAGGACCAGCGTGTGATTATTGTCAGTTGCTCATGAATCCACATTCATCAGAAGCCTGCCAAGTTTATGTCCTGCATTGCCTTGGCATCTGGGAGAGACATGACCCAGTCAGTTTTGGCACATCAGTCAATGATAACTTATTCCCTTCATAGATACTGCTGAGTGGTCAGGAAATGTGCCAGAGCATCGCTTTCATATCATTACCATCCTTGAAACTGTCTACTTCCCAAAGGTCAATCCTTGCTATGAACCCTAAGACACTGCACAGTCATGTAATCGATTAATGTTCTGTTACGCAAAGAGGGATTCCATCAAGCAGTGCTGGGCAGCCATTCAGGAGCAAAGTAACAGCCTCATGCTTTGTTAGACAGTGATACCAGGGTGAGCACACACCTCTGACACCACACACTCATTCCATTCTAGCTGATGTTTAAAATGCCACTGAGTGGAATCAACTTCCATCACGCAGTGTCACGCATGGGGAGAGTGGGAACTAATAAAGTAGTAATGTTGAGCCTTGAAAGTGGAGATGAAATAATGCTGGAGGGAGGCATGAAAGGCCGTGGTGTTCTACGATGATTAATACTTTTACCAAACTTCACAGTCATAAAATGAAAGCCATTGCAAAGTGCACTTGGCTGAAAAGTCTCCAACGTGGGTCACAAATAATTATAACATCCGCAAATAACACATTTCAGTGCAGCAGCAGTGGGATAATCACTAACCTTCCATGAACGATTCCCCTGAGGTCACTTAAAGTGAGCCTCAGATTCAAGGGTTACATGTGCATTGTTCAGTCATCATTTTCATATAGGAGCTGCCTTTGTTCATGTCACTTGTGTTGAACTCCAGGCTATTGACTGTGATGAGATTAAGTGAGACCTCATGGAACTGAGGGACACAATGAAATATCATTGGGATGGGTTGGGGGAGCCTGGGAGGGGGGTAGGGGGGAGGGTGTGGGGTGCATTTGGTACCTTTGAATGAACACTGGACATTACATCACATCCATGAACCATTCAATATCTGAGATTTGGAGATGGATAAAAGTGGAGTATATTTAAAGAAGTGGAAAGTATATACAGTAATTGAACAACCATGCCACAATTGTGCATTCACAGCTTCTTAATTTTCCTGATCCTACTGCTATGTCGAGGTGCTGCCCGGACATCTGTAGCAGAGGTGGAGGTAGCCTGCTGACTGTTATGCCCTGTTGTCTGAGATGACATTGGTGTGCATCCTCTACTGGCCTGAGGCCTGGAGGACCTCGGCCTGCTAAGGGCCCCCTGCTCTGGGGCAGATACACCCTCCTAGGCCTGACCATCTGGAGTTGATGGGGTAATTGGAGTGGCTGGCCACCCTTGGGAGTGTCCTGGGTGGATGCCTTCACAATGTCTGGCTGGTGCTCCTCCTCCATTTGGGTGCTTGAGGGCCCCTTCTTGACTCCTTAAGGAGAAGGGGCACTTGGAGGGTGCTTAAACACTGCTGGAGTTTCATACAGTTTTAACATAACTTAGCACTTGATGTTCCTATTGATAAAGCCCAGCATGCTTTAATAAACATTTTCTCAACCTATCCTGCCACCTTCAATGATTTCTATTTGTGCAAGCCTTGCTCCCTCTGCTCCTGTATCCACATTTAGAATCGTACCCTTTACTTTGTGTTGTTTCTCTCTGTGTTCTTCCCAACAAAATTAATTACTTCACTCTTCTCTGCATTAAATGCAATTTTTTTCTTCCACATCTTTCCCACTTATGGACTCGAGAATACATTGAGAAATGTCATTGCCCTTCCTTTTATTCCTTAGCTCTAGCCAAATAGATTCTGTCTTTAACCCCCCTGGGGATCCAGGAGTATTTAATACCAAGTCCTGCCCTTCTTTAAGCCAGGCCTCCATTATCACCACAACATCATATTTCCCAATGATTATCTGTGCCTGCAACTCGCCAATCTTATTTACCACACTCCATACATTACATGCACAGCAACCCTAATTCAGACATTATTACTTCCTCCTCATGCTGGAGCCACCTAATACCTTACTATTTGTGACCCTGAAGCTAAATATCTCTCCCTGTGTTCTGTGCACCTTAGCAATCCTCTCTAATATTACCCTTGGTTCCCATACCCCTACCATGTTAGTTTAAACACTCCCCAATAGCAGTAGAAAATCACCCGTTGAGGAAATTGGTCTTTGACTCAATTTAGTTGCAACCCGTCTGGCTTGTCAGGTCTCATCTACCCAAGAACTGATCCCAACGTTCCAGGAAACGAAAGCCCTTCCTCTTAGACCAACTTCTCAGCCGCGCATTCATTTTATGTAAGTCTCT
Organism: Mustelus asterias; assembly: GCF_964213995.1. NCBI lineage: Eukaryota > Metazoa > Chordata > Chondrichthyes > Carcharhiniformes > Triakidae > Mustelus > Mustelus asterias. Next base: position 33,746,769 of record NC_135803.1, on the reverse strand, counting down.
GGTTGACCTACCAGGTGATTGCACTCTGGAAGTGAACAGGTTTCCTGGTGGATCAGGTGGGAAATTCAAATGTAGGATTGTATCAAGGTTTGGGAATGACAATACACCAGGCCAATTATTAAGAGACAATACGCTGCAGATGCTGGAAATTTGAAACAAAAACAAAGGAATGTTGGAAATACTCAGCCAGACAGGCAACATCTGTCGAGAGAAAGAGTTAATGTTTCAGTTTGAGATGACCTGTTAGATAAGCTGATTAAAGGTCATCATGACCTGAAGCGGCATGGTGGCACAGCGGTACTGCTGCCTCACAGTGCCAGGGACCTGGGTTCGATTCCTGGCTTGGGTCACTGTCTGTGTGGAGTTTGCACGTTCTTCCCGTGTCTGTGTGAGGGTGCTCCGTTTACCCTCCACGGTCTGAAAGACGTGCTGGTTAGGTGCATTGGCCATGCTAAATTCTCCCTCAGTGTACCCAATCAGGCACCGGAGTGTGGCGACTAGGGGATTTTCACAGTAACTTCATTGCAGTGTTAATGTAAGCCTACTTGTGACAATAATAAATAAACTTTAACTCCACACTTTCTCTCCACAGATGCTGCCTGACCTGCTGAGAATTTTTTTAAATAGGTCAATTAGCTGGGGAAGTGGCCGAGTTTCACACTTATGTGCTGGTCACGCACCCAGAGTTAAAATGGGGTACTTTGTTTATTAAGTCGCCGAGCAGTGATAAAGGTTTATCAAAGAGTTAATAGGTATCCAAGGTGGGTGGTTTATTTGCGCAGCAGCCTGTTCTACCAGTTCTGCACAAATGGTAGGAGTGCTTGGATACTTTTTAACTACACTGTAAATCTTCAAGGGAAATCAATGACCAAAGAACAAAGAACAATACAGCACAGGAACAGGCCCTTCGGCCCTCCAAGCCCGTGCCGCTCCCTGGTCCAAACAAGACCATTCTTTTGTATCCCTCCATTCCCACTCCGTTCAGATGGCTTTCTAGATAAGTCTTAAACGTTCCCAGTGTGTCCGCCTCCACCACCTTGCCTGGCAGCGCATTCCAGGCCCCCACCACCCTCTGTGTAAAATACGTCCTTCTGATATCCGTGTTAAACCTCCCCCACTTCACCTTGAACCTATGACCCCTCGTGAACGTCACCACCGACCTGGGGAAAAGCTTCCCACCGTTCACCCTATCTATGCCTTTCATAATTTTATACACCTCTATGAAGTCTCCCCTCATCCTCCGTCTTTCCAGGGAGAACAACCCCAGTTTATCCAATCTCTCCTCATAACTAAGCCCCTCCATACCAGACAACATCCTGGTAAACCTCCTCTGTACTCTCTCCAAAGCCTCCACGTCCTTCTGGTAGTGTGGCGACCAGAACTGGACGCAGTATTCCAAATGCGGCCGAACCAACGTTCTATACATCTGCAACATCAGACCCCAACTTTTATACTCTATGCCCCGTCCTATAAAGGCAAGCATGCCATATGCCTTCTTCACCACCTTCTCCACCTGTGACGTCACCTTCAAGGATCTGTGGACTTGCACACCCAGGTCCCTCTGCGTATCTACACTCTTTATGGTTCTGCCATTTATCGTATAGCTCCTCCCTACATTATTTCTACCAAAATGCATCACTTCGCATTCATCAGGATTGAACTCCATCTGCCATTTCTTTGCCCAAATTTCCAGCCTATCTATATCCTTCTGTAACTTCTGACAATGTTCCTCACTATCTGCAAGTCCTGCCAATTTTGTGTCGTCCGCAAACTTACTGATCACCCCAGTTACACCTTCTTCCAGATCATTTATATAAATCACAAACAGCAGAGGTCCTAATACAGAGCCCTGCGGAACACCACTAGTCACAGGCCTCCAGCCGGAAAAAGACCCTTCCACTACCACCCTCTGTCTTCTGTGACCAAGCCAGTTCTCCACCCATCTAGCCACCTCCCCCTTTATCCCATGAGATCCAACCTTTTTCACCAGCCTACCATGAGGGACTTTGTCAAACGCTTTACTAAAGTCCATATAGACGACATCCACAGCCCTTCCCTCGTCAACCATTCTGGTCACTTCTTCAAAAAACTCCACCAGGTTAGTGAGGCATGACCTCCCTCTCACAAAACCATGCTGACTATCGTTAATGAGTTTATTCCTTTCTAAATGCGCATACATCCTATCTCTAAGAATCTTCTCCAACAACTTCCCCACCACGGACGTCAAGCTCACCGGCCTATAATTACCCGGGTTATCCTTCCTACCCTTCTTAAATAACGGGACCACATTAGCTATCCTCCAATCCTCTGGGACCTCACCTGTGTCCAGTGACGAGACAAAGATTTGCGTCAGAGGCCCAGCGATTTCATCTCTCGTCTCCCTGAGCAGCCTTGGATAGATTCCATCAGGCCCTGGGGATTTGTCAGTCTTTATATTCGCTAACAAACCTAACACTTCCTCCCTTGTAATGGAGATTTTCTCCAACGGTTCAACACTCCCCTGCGAGACACTCCCAGTCAACACATCCCTCTCCTTTGTGAATACCGACGCAAAGTATTCATTTAGGATCTCCCCTACTTCTTTGGGCTCCAAGCATAATTCCCCACTTTTGTCCCTGAGAGGTCCGATTTTTTCCCTGACAACCCTTTTGTTCCTAACGTATGAATAAAATGCCTTGGGATTCTCCTTAATCCTGTCTGCCAAGGACATTTCGTGACCCCTTTTTGCCCTTCTAATTCCCCATTTGAGTTCTTTCCTACTTTCTTTGTACTCCTCCAGAGCTCCTTCCGTTTTTAGCTGCCTGGACCTAACATACGCCTCTCTTTTCTTTTTGACCAGTCCCTCAATTTCCCTGGTTATCCACGGTTCTCGAATCCTACCCTTCCTATCCTTCTTTTTTACAGGCACATGCCTGTCCTGTAGCCCTAACAACTGTTCCTTAAAAGACTCCCACATGCCAGATGTGGATTTACCCTCAAACAGCCTCTCCCAATCAAGAGCTGCCAATTTCTGCCTAATCCCAATAAAGTTAGCCTTCCCCCAATCCAACACCTTACCCTTGGGACACCACTCATCCTTTTCCATCACTATCCTAAAGCTAACAGAATTGTGGTCACTATTTGCCACATGTTCCCCTACCGAAACTTTAAAGACCTGACCGGGCTCATTCCCCAGTACGAGGTCCAGTATAGCCCCCTCTCTAGTCGGGCTATCTACATATTGTTCCAAAGAACCCTCCTGTACACATTTTACAAATTCCTCCCCATTCAGAGTCCCAGCTCTCAGCGATTTCCAGTCTATACCAGGGAAATTGAAGTCTCCCACGACAACAACCCTATTTTTCCTGCACCTATCCAGTATCTCCTGACATATCCGTTCTTCCACTTCCCTTGGGCTGTTGGGGGGCCTGTAGTATACCCCCAACATAGTGACTGCGCCCTTCCTGTTTCTAAGCTCCACCCAGAGTGACTCGTTACACGACCCCTCTGAATTGTCCAACGTTTGTGGGACAGAAAGTTCTGGGAAAAGCTCGAAATCGCTCACATCATGATGACGTTATCATCATATTGTACATTGGGGAAACAGAAAGAAAAATGGCATTGCCAGCCACTACTGAAAAACTGGACCAACTTGTAATTTTTGATACTTAGAAATCCTCAATGTCATTTCTAGATAAAACAATCTGCTGTATGTCCAACATTTTATTGATTCACAGAAACCTACAGCACAAATGGAGGCCATTCAGTCCATCACATCTGTGCTGCCTGTTTTCAGCCTCATCCCACTTCACTGCTCTTGGTTCATTGCTATGTACAGTAAGAAGTCTCACAACACCAGGTTAAAAGTCCAACAGGTTTATTTGGAATCAGGAGCTTTCGGAGCGCTGCTCCTTTATCAAAAGCTCGTGATTCCAAATAAACCTGTTGGATTTTAACCTGGTATTGTGAGACTTCTTATTGTGCCCACCCCAGTCCAATGCCAGCGTCTCCACATCATTGCTATGTAGGCTACTTGAATAGCATGTGCAAGTACTTTCTCAATGTGGTGAGGGTGTCTGCCTCTGCCTCCCTTTCAGGCAATATGTTCCAGATTCCCACCATCCTCTGCTACGATCTTCGCTTGATAAATCCAAGCTGACTCTCCTTGATTAACCTGTGCTTTTCTCATTAATGATTAATACAGTCCCTCACAATATCTTCCAATAATATACCCACCATAGGGGTTAAGCCATCAGCCCCGCAACAACTTAGTCTACCAGCGGGATCTTCCAGTGCTGCTGAAGGTGACTCTCGCAGCCGTTTCCCTGGTGGTGGGATGGGTGAGCCACACAAAATGGCGTAGACATCTGCGGGGCTGGAAGATCCCACCGGCAACCATAGGTAAGCCGCCTCCATCGCCGGAAAACACAACGCAGAGGGGAGGGTGTGGCAGAAAATATCATCCTCTCTCTTTCTCTCTTTTTAAACAATGGTAAATCATTAGCAGTTCTCCAATCCTCTAGCACAATGCTTGTAGCTGGAGAGGATTGGAAAGTGATAGTCGGAACTTTGTATTTCCTTCCCTTGACAACCTGCAAAATATTTCATCGGAGTCTGGCAATTTATCCACTTTCGAGGCAGCTAAGTCCTTTAATATTTCCTTTCTCACTAAGATTATCCCATTCAATATTCCAAACTCCTCGTCCTTCACAACAATGGTTGAAGTTTAATGACTCCTACACATTCCCATGCACCCACCGTGTATGGGAATTCAGAGTGGGAATCCTGCTGCCTCCCTGCTAATTAAGTCTGGGGAGGGAAGGTCTTCTCATCTGGACACTCCTTGATGAAGCCCACTTAAGGGCTTCATTTCCACCCCCCCTTCCGGTATTCAACCAGCGGGGGGTGGGGAGGCGGGGGGAGGAGAGTGTTACTATACAGAGAGAACAACAAGCAAACCCTGGGTTTGCCTGTAGCCTAGTAGGAGTGACCCTTCAATCAAAGACACTCAGTGCCTGATTGAGAGCCCTGACACAGAAAGGAGAGGTCCACTCTGAGCCACACCACCTCCAAGCCCTCTCCTCTGACCGCTGCACCCCCACCCTGATGGTGACACCCCCATCCTGTTCTCACTTAGCTTTCTCCAGGATCCAATGATAATTCCTGGTACAGGCCAAAGTGTATTACCAGCAACAGCCACCTCCCCCAGTGGTTGCTGTGGTTCCCGGTGAGGGAAGTCCTAGAATTAAATGCCCCTCCTCCGTGGAACGGGAAACACTGTCAACAAGATTCTCTCTGCCAACAGGAACTTAATTCCCTTAGGGCATCCCAGGTGGCCTGTCACCAATTTTAGTAAGAAGTCTCACAACACCAGGTTAAAGTCCAACAGGTTTATTTGGTAGCAAAAGCCACTAGCTTTCGGAGCGCTCGCTGCTCCTTCGTCAGGTGAGTGGGATTTCAGTTCACAAACAGAGCATATAAAGACACAAACTCAATTTACAAAATAATGGTTGGAATTGTGAACTGAAATCCCACTCACCTGACGAAGGAGTAGCGAGCGCTCCGAAAGCTAGTAGCTTTTGCTGACAAATAAACCTGTTGGACTTTAACCTGGTGTTGTGAGACTTCTTACTGTGTTTACCCCAGTCCAATGCCGGCATCTCCACATCATGGCTACCAATTTTGGTGCCAGATGTTGCACCCCTATTTCCCTCATTAAATTCTGCCCAATGTCTGCATCTTTTGTGAAGAACGATGCAAAGAATTCATCAAGAACCATGCCCATATCTTCCATCTCAGCAGATTGGTTACCTTTTTGGCCTTTAATGGGACCTACCTTTTTCTTTGGTATCATCTTACTCTTTATGTAGTTATAAACCATCTTATGATTTTCCTTGATTTTGCTTGCCAATATTTTTTCACATACTCTCTTTGCTTCCTTGTCTTTTTAATTTCACCCTCCCTCTTTCTATACTCCTCCAGGTTTTTGACAGTGATAAGCTCACAATATTTGACAATTAAGTTTCTATTTCTTTTCCTCAGATTGCCTTGTACTCTTTAACATCTGGGGTCAGGGTGTGGAAGGGAGGGGGATGTAAACACATTAAATTTGAGAGTTCCACCTCTTGTTCTTTATGGAAGCATTATTTATTCTGAACCCTTTCTATGTCCCCCTTGAAAGCCTCCCATTGTTTTGACACTGATTTATCTTCATGTACTTATGTACATATAGATGAGGAGCAGCCATCTAACCTGATGCATGTCAACTAAGCAGCCAAGGTGATAAACAGCCATACCTTGAAAGTGGGAGAATAACTCCCCCTAACTCTTGTAACATCAAGTTAATCTGCAAATCAGCTTTCTGGAAACTCAACTACAAGGGGCTTCGCAGCTTACTGACAATCCTCTGCATTATAAAACCCTCACTTCAACTAAAGCATCAACTCATTTAAGAAACTATAGGCTTCCTACAGAAGAGACTGAAGCAGCCATTAAATTGTAATTGTATTTATTTTCCTCATCTGTATCTCATCTTTTTATGATTGATAATGTGGATCAATTGAGTGAGTGAGATATCACACTTCAACCTCTGGAGCAAGTGTGTGACAATAAATAACCTTCCTTATTTTTAAATTCACTAAAAGCTTGCTACTTGAATTACTTAAATTGGAATAATAACTCTGAAGCTAAGAAAACACACATCCCTCAACACAAAATGCATTAATCATGCGCAGTGAGAAAACATAAATTCTGTCTGTGACAGTTTATCTTCACTTGACCAACTATGGATCCACAGACTTAGATTTGTTGCTAAGTTCAAGCAAAATTTTATAACAAAAGTGTTTTGCTGATACGCTTGGTACAATTCCAAGAAGTGTGACAGAATTGACATGCTTAGCTGAGAGTTTCCTGCATGCCAGAAATACATAATGAATGATAAACAAGGGTGGAGTGCCAAATTTGGCTGAATACCTGTTCATATTGGCACAGACATGCAACGTGAACATATTGCGTAATTTAACACTCGGAGGAAGATGTACTGCAGCAATTTATTAAGTGCATGATATTAACTAATGCAAGCTTACTCTTTACAAACAATTTGGGGCATTAATTTGCAGATAGTGATTCTGGCAGTTAAACCCAGATTACATCAACCAATGTCCTCCAGCACTGAGTCCTGTACAGCCTGTGAGATCAATAGGAAGGCACCTTGTTAGCAGAGATCCAGTGAGTGCCTGTGCCACCACATGTCCCTGTCACTTGTGGGAATCTACATTGCCCAGCAGTTGTCTCGTGAGGGCAGCCTCAAACTTGCCTCCAAGAGACCCATTCTACCCTCTTTTGGCCTGCTATATAAGAAATACCAATATTACAGGTTTCTTTTTTAAAACCCTGTTTTTCGGGTCCAAGCCAAGATTGAATCACTCCCTGCCCTTTCACCAATTTGTGTGTGGCTTCCTTTCAGAATTTGAGGTATGTCTCAAGGGTCACATGTATCAGCCTCCTGTGTATTGCTGCATTCCTCTCTAATTAAGGGAAGCTGGAATTCCCTGTATAGTCCGTCCCAGATCTCTTCCCCCTGCTGACATGGCTATCTTTCAAGGTTGAGCTAGATTTTTCAACGGCAGTCAGGACTCAGTCTATCTAGATCTCAGTCCTTTTCAGAACTGTTCTAGTGGATTTCTGTCAGAGTTTTGGCAGGTGTCTCAAAGAATGGCTGAAGAATTTTGCCTCCAACGTATTTACAGAAGCATCGGCTTCCAATTAACGTTCCGTTAAGGTTATTCATTATACTCAGCTATAGTGTTTCAACATTGGGGCAGGGGAGGGGGGTGCGGGAATGGCAGAACGGACAGAGAATAGCACGGGAGATCCAAAACAGCTTTTACACTGTTGGGATTTAACCGATTGATTGTCCCATCAGCACTGCTGCCTCTCAGCGCCAGGAACCTGGGTTTGAGTCCGGTCTTGGGTAACTGTGAGTTTGCACATTCTCCCCATGTCTTTATGGGGTTTCCTCTGGGTGCTCCAGTTTCCTCCTGCAGTCCAAAGATGTGCAGGTTAGGTTGATTGGCCATGATAAATTATCCCTTAGTGTCCAAAGATATGTAGGTTAGGTAGATTAGCCATGGTAAGTGTGCGGGGTTATGGGGATAGGGCAGACAGGAGAGCCTGGGTGGGATGTTTTTTCAGAGAGTTGGCACAGACTCGATGGGCTGGATGGCCTCTTTGTGCACTGTAGGGATTCTATGGTTCTATGGTTGGTATGAGGCACATTGACATGAATCACAACAGGTCTCCCACGACATGCACCTGGCAAGCAGAACCTGCCAGAGGCCCACATGGTGAATACAGCCCTTCTCCACATCCACTCTATCCAGGCCTTGCAGTATCCTACAAATTTCAATAAGATCCCACCCTCATCCTTCTAAACTCCAATGAATACAGACCCAGAGCCCTCAACCGTTCCTGGGATCATTCTTGTGAACCTCCTCTGGATCCTTTCCAAGGCTAGCACATCCTTCCTTAGATATGGGGCCCAAAACTGCTCACAATACTCCAAATGGAGTCTGACCAGAGCCTTATACAGCCTCAGAATACATCCCTGCTCTTGTATTCTAATGATGTGGAGATGCCGGCGTTGGACTGGGGTAAACACAGTAAGAAGTTTAACAACACCAGGTTAAAGTCCAACAGGTTTATTTGGTAGCAAAAGCCACACAAGCTTTCGAGGCTCTAAGCCCCTTCTTCAGGTGAGTGGGAATTCTGTTCACAAACAGAACTTATAAAGACACAGACTCAATTTACATGAATAATGGTTGGAATGCGAATACTTACAACTAATCCAGTCTTTAAGAAACAAAACAATGGGAGTGGAGAGAGCATCAAGACAGGCTAAAAAGATGTGTATTGTCTCCAGACAAGACAGCCAGTGAAACTCTGCAGGTCCACGCAACTGTGGGAGTTACAAATAGTGTGACATGAACCCAATATCCCGGTTGAGGCCGTCCTTGTGTGTGCGGAACTTGGCTATCAGTTTCTGCTCAGCGACTCTGCGCTGTCGTGTGTCGCGAAGGCCGCCTTGGAGAACGCTTACCCGAATATCAGAGGCCGAATGCCCGTGACCGCTGAAGTGCTCCCCAACAGGAAGAGAACAGTCTTGCCTGGTGATTGTCGAGCGGTGTTCATTCATCCGTTGTCGCAGCGTCTGCATAGTTTCCCCAATGTACCATGCCTCGGGACATCCTTTCTTGCAGCGTATCAGGTAGACAACGTTGGCCGAGTTGCAAGAGTATGTACCGTGTACCTGGTGGATGGTGTTCTCACGTGAGATGATGGCATCTGTGTCGATGATCCGGCACGTCTTGCAGAGGTTGCTGTGGCAGGGTTGTGTGGTGTCTTGGTCACTGTTCTCCTGAAGGCTGGGTAGTTTGCTGCGGACAATGGTCTGTTTGAGGTTGTGCGGTTGTTTGAAGGCAAGAAGTGGGGGTGTGGGGATGGCCTTGGCGAGATGTTCGTCTTCATCAATGACATGTTGAAGGCTCCGGAGGAGATGCCGTAGCTTCTCCGCTCCGGGGAAGTACTGGACAACGAAGGGTACTCTGTCCACTGTGTCCCGTGTTTGTCTTCTGAGGAGGTCGGTGCGGTTTTTCGCTGTGGCGCGTTGGAACTGTTGATCAATGAGTCTAGCGCCATATCCTGTTCTTATGAGGGCATCTTTCAGCATCTGGAGGTGTCTGTTGCGATCCTCCTCATCCGAGCAGATCCTGTGTATACGGAGGGCTTGTCCGAAGTGGAGCATCGTGAGGTTATCCGTGGGCTCCAGATCTTGTATTCTAACCCTCACGACATGAATGCTAACGTTGCATTTGCCTTCCTAACTGCCGACTGAACCTGCACGTTAACCTGAAGAGAATCTTGAATAATGACTCCCAAGTCCCTTTGTGTTTCTGATTTCCTAAGCATTTTCCCATTTAGAAAATAGGCTATGCTTCCATTCCTCCTTCCAAGGTGCATAACCTCACACTTTTCCTCATTGTATTCCATCTGCCACTTCTTCGCCCACTCTCCTAACCTGCCCAAGTCCTTCTGCTGCCCCTCTGCTTCCTCAATACTACCTGTTCCTCTACATATCTTTGTATCATCTGCAAACTTAGCAACAGTGCCTTCAGTTCCTTTCTCCAAATCGTTAATGTATTTTGTGAAAAGTTGTGGTCCCAGCAACAACCCCTGAGGCACACCACTGTCACTGGCTGCAATCCTGAAAAAGACCCCTTTATCCCCACTCTCTGCCTTCTGCCTACATGGACTTTAGCAAGGCGTTTGACAAGGTACCACATGGTAGGTTGTCGCATAAGGTTAAATCTCACAGGATCCAGGGTGAAGTAGCTAAATGGATACAAAATTGGCATGATGACAGAAGACAGAGGGTGGTTGTAGAGGGTTGTTTTTCAAACTGGAGGCCTGTGACCAACGGTGTGCCTCAGGGATCGGTGCTGGGTCTACTGTTATTTGTAGTTTATATTAATGATTTGGATGAGAATTTAGTAGGCATCGTTAGTAAGTTTGCAGATGACACCAAGATTGGTGACATAGTGGACAGTGAAGAAGGTTATCTCGGATTACAATGGGATCTTGATCAATTGGGCCAGTGGGCTGATGAATGGCAGATGGAGTTTAATTTAGGTAAATGCAAGGTGATGCATTTTGGTAGATCGAACCAGGGTAGGACTTATTCAGTTAATGGTAGGGCGTTGGGGAGAGTTATAGAACAAAAAGATCTAGGGGTACAGGTTCATAGCTCCTTGAAAGTGGAGTCACAGGTGGACAGAGTGGTGAAGAAGGCATTCGGCATGCTTGGTTTCATTGGTCAAAACATTGAAACAGGAAATGGGTCATCTTGTTGAAGTTGTACAAGACATTGGTAAGGCCACACTTGGAATACTGTGCACAGTTCTGGTCACCCCATTATAGAAAGGATATTATTAAACTAGAAAGTGTGCAGAAAAAAATTACTAGAATGCTACCGAGACTTGATGGTTTGAGTTATATGGAGAGGCTGGATAGACTGGGACTTTTTTCCCTGGAGTGTAGGAGGCTTAAGGGTGATCTTATAGAGGTCTATAAAATAATGAGGGGCATAGATCAGCTAGATAGTCAATACCTTTTCCCAAAGGTAGGAGAGTCTAAAACGAGAAGGCAAAGGTTTCAGGTGAGAGGGGAGATATACAAAAGGGTCCAGAGGGGCAAGTTTTTCACACAGAGGGTGGTGAGTGTCTGGAACAAGCTGCCAGAGGTAGTAGTAGAGGCGGGTACAATTTTGTCTTTTAAAAAGCATTTAGACAGTTACACGGGTAAGATTGGTATAGAGGGATATGGGCCAAACGCGGGCAATTGGGACTAGCCAAGTGGTTAAAAAAAGGGACGGCATGGACAAGTTGGGCCAAAGGGCCTGTTTCCATGCTGTAAACCCCTATTACTCTATGACTCTATCTGACACAGGAGCTTTATCATTTCCAAATTTCAGTGCTTAATCTGTGCCATCTCATAGTGACTGCCCCATGTCCCTGTCCAGTTGGAGAGAATACTTTTGCTGAATTTGTCCATTCTAACTCATGACCACTATCTGCACTTTTAGCCGGGATTGTTGTGTAGAAATCAGGAACAGGAGCCCTGGCTGACTTTCTACTTTCCTGCCTGGAACATTGCTATCAGTTATAGTTCAGCTGCTATCCCAGCTGAAGTCAGCCAATTCTGCACAAAGCTGGGACTTTCCTAGTTTGAATGCCTCAGGGGCAGAGAGACTATCTTATTCCATCTATTAGTTGCATGTTTAGTGAAAATTGATTGTGACTAGTGTGGAAATACTTTTCGTCCAGATCATATTGGCCCTTATTCAAATTTCAGATATGAAGTAATCTATGATCCAGTTAAAAACAACTCATTTAAAGGCATTCATTGAACAATGTTCATTGCATGAGTTGGAAACCTTTTCACAGAATTATCCAACACATTACTTAGTTCTACCCTAACGTAAACTGTAAGATGACTCCTGGTCCTCCTGCATCTTTTCAGTTGAAATAAATTGGTCTACATAAACACAGCCTGGTCTCTTCATTATTTTGTCAACCTTGATCAAATCAATCTAAATCTGTGTTTCTCGAAAGTCTAAGGACCCAGCTCATTGAATCTATCTGGATAAATAAAACGTTATAAATTAGGAATTAATCTTTTCAGCCGCCTCTGCACCTTTTCCAAATCCTCAATATTCCCGACCTTTCAAGGAGATCAAAACTGGGCACAGTATTCAAACTGAGGTCTTGTACAAGGACAAGATAGTGTCCTTTGTTTTATAGTGAATTGTCCTGGGAATGCATTGTAGAATTCTTTTTGCTTTAACTATATAGCTAAAATATTTAAAAAATAGCAAAACACAACTGCTAAGTACAGCTGTGTTTATTGACAGGTGCACTAACTGTTCTAATCTTGAGTATATTTCAAATTGTTTCCTCATAGATCCAAGACAGGGATAATTAACTGACAAGCATTAAATACATTTATCTTCAATTTCCTTCACATCAAGAATTCATGAATCTGTGGGATCATACACCATTGTTTCATTAGATGGTAGACAATATGGCATTTTTGTGAGCTCTGTTCAATGGTACAGCATTCAATACATAGTGAAAACTATCAAAATAGCAAATTCAAAATAAAGGTTCTACTACCTTCGATAGCCAATTTGAGCATCAAGTTGGTTTGGCATAATTCCAATTTTTTGGTTCAGATCTCCAATGGAAGCACATGATGACAAATCTTCACTTTCTTATGTATAAAGGTGCCTGATGATAAAATCATTGACACATACGAACATACGTATTAGGAGCAGAAGTAGGCCATTCGGCCCCACGATACTGCCTACTCCCGATACATTTTAATCCCTTTGTTAGTCAAGAATCTGTCTACCTCTGCCTTAAAAATATTCAATGATGCTGCTGGGGAAGAGAGTTCCACAGATTCACAACCCGCTGGGAGAAGAGATTTCTCTTCAATTCTGTCTTAAATGGAAGACCCCTTATTTTTAAATTGTGATCCTTTGTTCTGGTCCCTCCCACAAGGGGAAATATTCTTTCAGCATGCACTCTAGAAAGCTCCTCAGGATCTTATATGTTTCAATAAGATCACCTCTCAATCTTCTATACTCCAATTGAGACAGGACCAAACGGTTCAACCTTTCTTCATAAGATAACCCCCTCATCCCAGGAATCAGTTGAATCAACCTTCTCTGAACTGCTTCTTATGCAATTATCTCCTTTATTAAATAAGGAGACCAAAACTGTACATGGCTGTGGTCTCACCAATGTGCTCACACTAGATGTGATCTCACCAACTGTACAATTGTAGCAAAATGTACCTACTTTCATATTCCATTACCCTTGAAAGCTGTTTTGGTCAGCTACAACACTGGCATCTACTTGGCAATGTAGAAAATTGCCCAGTTATAGCCTGTCCACAAAAAGCAGGACAACTTCAACTCAACCAATTGCCGCCCCATTAGCCTATTCTCAATCATCAACAAAGTGATGAAAAGTGTCATTGACAGTGCTATCAAGCTGCACTTACTCAGCAATAACCTGCTCACTGACATTCGGTTTGAGTTTTGCCAGAATCATTCAGCCCCTGACCTCATTTGAACCTTGGTCCAAACATGAACAAAAGAGCGGAACACCAGAGGTGAGGTGAGAGTGACTGCCCTTGACATCAAGGCAGCATTTGACTGAGTGTGGCCTCAAGGAGCCCTCACAAATCTGAAATGTGTTCCATCTCCAACTTCCCTTTTCTCTCCAAAGTCATTGACCAAAATGTGTCACCTTGCAAATCTGTGGCCACCTTTCCCAGAACTCCATGTTGGAATCTAGCCCCGTCTCAATATCTGCCACAGTGCCCAAGGACCTTTTCTTTGTTCGAAAACACAGCAAGTTTTTGCATTTAGGCTGATAATCACCACCCATCTTCCTCATCATCACCTCTCTCCATTCCTTCACTATCGCTAAGTTGTAAGACTGCTTTCTTGACATCCATAACTGGATGAGCAGAAATTTCACCCATTAAATACTCAGAAGATTGAAGCCATTGTCTTTGGTTCCTGCTACAAATGTTCCTTAGCTATCAACTCATCCCTCTTCCCAGCAACTATTTTGAGGTTGAAATAGACTGTTCGCATAGCATCTTATTTGACTTGAATATTCCAATACACTCCTGGCCTACCTCCCACATTCTACCCTGAGTAATCATAGAATCCCTACAGTGCAGAAGGAGGCCATTTGGCCCATCAGGTTTGCACCGACTGTCCAACAGAGGATCCCACCCAGGCCTTTTCCCGTGCCCCTACGTATTTACCCTGCTAACCTGCCTAACCTACACATCTTGGGATACTAAGGGGTAATTTAGCATGGCCAATCCATCAGTAAACTTGAGGTCATCCAAAACACTGCTGCCCATGCCCCTTCCCTCACCAAGTCCTGTTCAGCCATCACCCCTGTGTTCCAGGGTCGGGAGAGATGGTGCTTCTCTTGTTTCTGGGCCACCTCATCTCTAGGTGTTTTGCCTACCTGCACGTAACTGCCGCTTCAATGTTTTCATTGTGCATTAAAAACCTTGCCTGTGTATCTAGGCCTTCAAAGCGAGGCAGTGGATGTGAGAACAAGTAGATATGATTGGGATAACTTCCTTTTCACCATAAGCCCCAGATCAGTACATGAGAGCAAATCTCTGAAATTCATCTTTTTTGGTGTTTCTGGCCAGTTGCCCCTTCTTCGATCCTGGCAGTGCTTCAGAACACATATCAGAGGGTCTTTGGGCTTATCCCTATTCCCGTAGTACTTTAGTTGCCAAGTATTTCAACTGCCTTTGTGCGTACCAGAGAGGTCCCTAGTTCACTCTACAAACACTTCATTCTTGCAGTGTCAGAGTGGATTTGCATATTTAAAGCTGTTCCTCATTCACATTTCCTTCTAATTGCCTTCAATTAGCTGGCCTGCCATCGCAGAAGAAGTTAAGCTACTCCATAGAATTACTTTGGTACTTAACCATAGAAACACCAGTGAGATGTCTACTGTGCCATTGTGCTGTCAGAGGCTGATTAGTTGATGCTGAATGCAAGAGGAAGTCTAGAAATCCCGGTGAAGATATTGAGCAGAATTTTAACTGGGAGTAAGATTTAACTTGCAGGTGGCATATGGCTGGCACCAAAAGAAGGCTCCTTTGGCAAGTTTATGGAACTTCTTAATTTAACCCTTTAAGCCCTAGTATTGACCTGGTGAATTTTATGCTGTACCACACCCACCCTAACCCAAGGCAGATATTTCTTTGCTGAGGTTCGATGCCCAGAACTGAATGCAGTTCTCTATAGATGGGCTCTAACCAAGGTTGTATGAAGTATGATTGTCATATAAGGGAGGATATTGATGAAGTTACATGAGCAGGGAGAGTAGAGGGTTTGTGTGGACCATAAATACCATCATGGATTTGTTGAATGGAATGGCCTATTTCTGTGCTGGTTATTGTACATAACTCTATGAACTTCAATCTTAAGATAAAAGTTTATCTTAAGATAAAAGATAAAAGTTTATCTTAAGATAAAACTTTATCTTAAGATAAAAGTAAACATTTATTAGCATTTTAATTTTTTTTGTAATTTTGCACTAGCCTTTGGTGATCTATGCACATTGACACTTCCTTTCAAATCCAGAGCTCCTAGTCTTTCACAATTAAGAACATTTTCTTATTGTCTTACTCTAATTCACACTTCATCATGATGAACTCCATCTAACATGGTTTTGTCTATTCATTCATTCTGTCTATTTCCTTTATAATTTTCTGCTCCTATCTATGCTCTTTTCAACCGTGGATCTATAACTCTTTATTCTTATTATCATGTCTTTTACACATGTGGTGAAAATTTGTGGTTACAGATCCAGGACACTAACTATCACAGCCAACCAATCAGAGAATGATCCCCTTATCCTACTCTGCCTCTTACCTCCCAATCAATTACTAACTAATTCAGAGTGCTTTGAGTTTTGATAATCTTTTGTGCATATAGACAACCCCCGGGTACTCCTCTATTCATCAAACTTGTGACCTCCTCAATATATTCAGTTACATTAGTCAGACATGACCTACCCTACATAATCTCTTTGATTAGTCAGACTTGTCCAACTGTTGAGTCATTACATCACTGATATTTGATTCCAGTAACTTCCCTATAGTTGATCTTAAATTGACACACCTATATTAGCTGTATTTTCCCTTCCTTCTGAAGTACTACGAGTCATATTTGTGTTTTTTCAGTAATAACAGCTGGGAGTTAAATTGGTCCTAGCTTTGTGCTAGGAACATAGGAATTAGGAGCAGAAGTAGGGCAATTCAGTCCTTTGAGCCTGCTCCGCCTTTCAATCAGATCATGGCTGATCTATCCCTGGTCTCAAATCCACTTCCCCACCTGTTTCCCATATCCCTTTAATCTGTTTTTTTGTCAGAAATATATCTATTTTCTTCTTGAAGCCATTTAATGATTCAAACTCCACCATGCTTTGGGGCAGCGAGTTCCACAAATTCACCACCCTCTGCGAGAAGTAGTTCCTCCTCATCTCAGTTTTAAATCTACCAAATCTACCTACCTACACCTGTGACCACTTGTTCTAGATTGCCCCACAAGGGGAAACATTTGGTTTATGTTTACTAAATCAATCTCTTTTAGTATTTTACACACCTCGATCAGATTCCCTCTCATCCAACTCCAGCGAGTGAGTATAAGCTGTTTAATGTCTCCTCAATACATCAACCCTTCCATCCCCGGAATCAATCTATTGAACCTCCTCTGAATTGCTTCCAATGCCACCACACCCTTCCTTAAATAAGGGGACCAAAACTGGACACAATACTCCAGAAGTACTCACCAACACCCTATAGAATTGCAACACCACTTCTCTACTTTTATTCCCCAGTCCTTTTTCAATAAATGCTTGAGAGACATCATGGCTGCTTTTTCACAGCGTACACGTAATCTCTTGAGTTGAGATTGGGGCTTTGGTCCATTTAGTCCATAAACTAATCAAATAACAAGCCATTTATTCTCTTTGCCATTAATGTCAAGAGATGTCACAAGCAAAAATTTAACAAGCGGCATAGCAATAATATCTTTATTTTCGCCCGCGTTTTCAATATTCCTGAGTTGTTTTTTGTGGATAAACTATGTTGATCATTGATTGACAATTTTTGCTTATCAACTGCTAGTGCTGTTGTTCCTGAATTTTCACTTACCATGGTAGACCTCAAAAGATTGGAGCCAACTTTCCAGTGTATACATATTAGCACAGAAAGTTGCCTCATTTCCTACCTTTGTACCATGACCTTTCATTTCACAGTTTGTGCATGTTGTATGTGTGTGCGTGTACGCGAAAGGGTGCTCGAGTTAAAAGTTCTACATCAACCCAGAATGGAAGGGAGCTGAAGTGTGAAGAGTTGGGGTGCTGCTGCTCGCCAGGCATCTTTGTGGATGGTGTCTTCAGTGTGTCTTGCTGTCAGTATAAAATTAAGCTGACTCTGACCGGTATCATGATGTGGAGGTCAGTTATTTTTAGGTCATTGTTTGCTTACAGCTGCAGAAATTCTCAATCTTCTGGCAGTAGGGCTCATTGGCAAAAGCCTATGAAAATGCAGCGCTCCAACCACCTTGGCCCAGGTAGCATACTTGGCATGGGTTAACTAAGGAGGAGAAAAAAGGATTGTGAGAAAAAGTTACATTAATGGGAACAAGGTGGGCTTTCTTACTTTGGATTTTGCATCTGAATGCACCTCCCAGTTTCAGTTTTGCCAAGATGGGAAAGAATGTTTGCCCTGGCACCATTGGCAAGAGAGATTTGCGAGGGGTTTGAAAGGTTAATTGGTAAAGATATGAAACCTGACTCCAACCTGCCACAAATCTGTCTACTTCCGGTCTAATGAGAGTACATTTAGGGTCCTCCAGCTAAACCTCTTGGAACAAGCCAGACTGTGATTATGATATTTAAATGAAGCTCCATTCCTCAAATTTAGAGAAACTTTTAAGTCAGTGGGTCAGGTTTCCTAGGACTGAGTAAACCTGGCAGTTAATAGGAAGTGGGAACTGCCAGTTCCAGTAATTAAGAAAATTTCCAATCCTGGGCCAAGAGGAGAACAGTGCTTCTTCCAATCCCCTCAAGCAAATCTTCTGCTATGATCTGCCTAGCATTCCAGGAACTTCAGACCCATCCCTGCCATCCCTCCCTCACTGTGGTCTCTCCCATTCTTCTTTCTGCCTTGTTATGAGTCACCCCACCATCTCCTGCCATTGTCAGGAACAGTACCTGGTGGTCTGCAGCTCTGGTCTACCATTGACTTCCCCGCTCAGCAGTAGATTAGCCTCTCAATTTGGCCTTCTGCTGGGTGGGAAAGAGAGTAACACAGTGATGAGACATCGCAATTGAATTCGGCAAGACCTCTGTGTTCCCAGCATTTCCCGGTTTCCCAGCTGCAAGCACATGCCCCTGTTCCCCATAAATTTGGGCCTCCTAAATAGCGGGGCCCAAATTCTGGTGCATAGAACTCTACATTAATGCAATCTATGTTAGCTGTGACATCATCAGAGGTCACTTTTTGCTTGCTGTTATTGTTACAAAAAATGTTTAATCAGCTCAAGGTCAAATAGCTTTGCAAGTTTTCAATAATAGGATTGAACCTTACATGAGCTTTTGAAATAAAAGCTCCCAAGAAGCATCAGATGAGATTTACCTTGATAAGAATGTGGTTCATACCTATTCATGTGGACAGAATGAAACCTAAAATTTACAGAGGGTACTTTTCAACATTGGCATCCTTTTCATCTTCTGGACTGGAGTAGCCTTTGAACAATTCCCACAAAGCAAAACGAGCTCACCACAAGCCTTCCTGATTTATAATGTACTTTCAAATGCCACTCCCACACATCTGCACCATCACACACAAGACAACAATTTAATTCAATAGAGCAGCCAAAGCTGTGCTACAATCTGTGATAGTGCAACTGAAAAGTGGACTCATATTTAAAATATGTGTTTAATGTTGATCAATTGAAAGATAATAAGAACTTAGGTACATAAATAGACCATTCGACTTTTTATGTTAGACTGCAGCTGAAAACGTTTTCACATATTAGTATTGATTTTCACATCACTCTTTTGCTTTGATTTTTTTTCTAATTTGTTGCCTCTCAATTTTTATAACATACTTCCTTGCTTTTTAAGGTGTTCCCTGCCACAAGCTAGTCTCCAGCAAGTGATGTGCACCAAGGGCCTTGCCTGTACCAGTTTGGAACGTACTGTGCAAGCATGTGAATAAATAGACGGGCATTATACAGGGTGATGGTTGCCCAGTCCACCAGCCAGAAAGATGGGTACAAACTCCCCTCTCTGCCAATTAGGGAAGTCACAACTGGATTTTAAATTGAACAGGTAGCTAATTGCCTGCAGTTTCCATCCTAAAGAGCTGTCAGCCAATCAGATGGCCAGAAACTCTTCAGTGCCAGCAGAGCCACTGGGAAGCTGTGGCCATTGCTGGAATTGCAGCGAGTTCCAGAGCAGCAGCCATCAAGGTGGCCCGGAGTAAAGGTAAGTGGGGTTGGGGGAGGAGGTGGGTTCTTGTGGGCCTCAGGGTGTCTGATCAGGAGGGCCCACCTAAGCCCATAGCAAGGCCGCTGGGGTTTATCTGATAGTCTTGCCTTGTGGCGAGGTACCTATTCACTGCTGGTAAAATACCAGCTGCGATGGGAAGAGGCCCTTAATTGGCAGTGGGAAGACGAGGGCATAGCACACCTGTCATCCCACTCAGTTTAACTAAATCCCTTTCCTGGGGCCTCATAAAATCTTGGCCAGGATTTGCATTCACTTTTTAAAAGTTCACACCATAAATGTTCACACAATCATCAAAATTCAGTTGCATAAAAATATTAATTAAGTCAATTGTAGCTATTATTTTGTGCATTTTCTTTCTAACATCATTTTCATCCATGTTATTGAGTGATGTCACCCGTATACCTATTACATCCATTTGTGCCAATATTTCTTTTTCCCTTTCTTCACTCTTGTTTTCATGTTCATGGCATCTTTTTCTGTTCTCGTAACTGGCTCTTTGATTCTTCCTCCTCTTCAGTAGAGAATAATATTGCCATTATTCAGTGTGTCCTTTTGTGCTCCATCCATGATCAAAAACTCACAATGTGGGAAATTAATGATGAATTATTCTTCCTCCTCGGGAATATAAAACATTTTTAAATACATAGAATCCCTACAGTGCAGAAAGAGGCCATTCGGCCCATCGAGTCTGCACCAACCATAATCCCATCAAGCCCCTATCCCTGTAGCCACACGTCTTTACCCTGCTAGTTCCCCTGACACTAAGGGGCAATTTAGCATGGCCAATCAGCCTAACCCACACATCTTTGGAGTGTGAGAGGAAACCGGAGCACCCGGAGGAAACCCACGCAGACAGGAGGAGAATGTGCAAACTCTATGCAGACAGTGACCCGAGGCCGGAATCGAACCCGGGTCCCTGGCGCTGTGAGGCCGTAGGCTAACCACTATGCCGGTAATCATATGTAATCATATTATTTCAAAAATGTAAATTAAGGACCAATTTTATGAGCTTAGGGAGTGTCTGTTAGTTTGAATCAGCCACCATCTGTGTTTGGAATAGTTGGCTTGTCTAAGCTGCCCAAAGTTCACTGAGATCAGTCTGGCCAATTTTGTAGTGTTAGCTTATTTGAATAAATAGCATAAACCTGTAGCATCATTTTAACCTTGCACCAGCAACAAGCCTAATGGGCATGCAGAGCATCAAACATTTTAAACTTCAATATGGACAACTATGTGGGCATGAAAGCTGAGCTAGCTGAAGTAAACTGGGACACTAGGTTATAGGATAGATCAATAGAATAGAAGTAACAGTTCAGAATATTCAGAATAAGTACATTGCGACTATAAAGAAAAATTCTAAGAGGATGGCCCTCCATCTGTTGTTGAAGTTAAGGAAAGTATCAAACTTAAGAAAAAACACATAATTGCGCAAAGTTGAATGGCAGGTCAGATAATTTGTTAGAATACAAAGAACAGCAAAGAATGACTAAAAGGATAATTAGGAAAAAAAAATTAGAGTATGAGAGGAAGCTAGTGAGAAATGTAAAAACGGATAGCCAAAGTTTCCACAGGTGCTCAAAAGGAAAAGAGGAAGTAAAGTGAGTGTTGATCCTGTAGAGAGTGAGAATGGGGAGTTAATAGTGGATAATAAGGAAATAGAGGATGAAATGAACAAATATTTTGCTCCTGTCTTCACTATAAAGCATATTTAAAAACATTCCTGTAACAGCTGTAAATCAGGAGATGTAAGGGAGAGAGGAACTTGGTGAAATTACAATCACTAAGGGAGCAATACTGAGCAAACTGATGGAGTCTCCGGGTCCTGATGGAATTCATCTGAGGATCTGAAAAGAAGAGGCTAATAGTAGATGCATTTGGAGGAACGGTCCCATCAGACTGGAAAGTAGCAAATACAATCCCTATATTCAAGAAGGGAGGGAGGCAGGAAACTGCAGTCCACTTAACTGCAGTCCACCTGTCTCAGGGAAGGTGTTAGAATCAATCATTAAGGATCTGGGCACTTAGAAAATCTCAAGGTAATTGTGAAGAGTAAACATGGTTTTGTGCAAGGGAAATCATGTTAAATTAATTTATGAGAGTTCCTTGAAGGAGTAACTTGCACTGTGGATAATGGAAATCAGGTTGATGTACTCTATTTGCATTTCCAGAAGGCATTTGATAAGGTGATCATATACCAAATGAAATGGAGGGTGTTCTTGGTGTAGAGACAGCACTTTGCTTCCACAAGCACGGTGCAGTGGTAAATGCTCCCAATGCTGACATGGACAAATGCACTTAGAAACATAGAAAAACTACAGCACAAACAGGCCCTTCGGCCCACAAGTTGTGCCAAACACATCCCTACCTTCTAGACCTACCTATAACCCTCCATCCTATTAAGCTCCATGTACTCATCCAGGAGTCTCTTAAAAGACCCTATTGAGTTCGCCTCCACCACCACTGACGGCAGTCAATTCCACTCGCCCACCACCCTCTGTGTGAAAAACTTACCCCTAACATCTCCCCTGTACCTACCCCCCCGCACCTTAAACCTGTGTCCTCTCGTAGCAGACATTTCCACCCTGGGAAAAAGCCTCTGAGAGTCCACCCGATCTATGCCTCTCAACATCTTATACACCTCTATTAGGTCTCCTCTCATCCTTCGTCTCTCCAAGGAGAAAAGACCGAGCTCCCTCAGCCTATCCTCATAAGGCATGCCATTCAATCCAGGCAACATCCTTGTAAATCTCCTCTGCACCCTTTCAATCTTTTCCACATCCTTCCTGTAGTGAGGTGACCAGAACTGAGCACAGTACTCCAATTGGTGTCTAACGAGGGTCTTATATAGCTGCATCATTATCCCCGGACTCCTAAACTCAATCCCTCGATTGATAAAGGCCAGCACACCATACGGCTTCTTAACCACCTCCCCCACCTGCAGGGCCGATTTTAGAGTCCTATGGACCTGGACCCCAAGGTCCTTCTGATCCTCTACAGTACTAAGAGTCTTTCCCTTTATATTGTATTCCTTCATCCCATTTGACCTACCAAAATGGACCACGACGCATTTATCTGGGTTGAAGTCCATCTGCCACTTGTCCGCCCAGTCTTGCATCCTATCTATGTCCCTCTGTAACTTCTGACATCCCTCCAGACTATCCACAACCCCACCAACCTTCGTGTCATTGGCAAACTTACCAACCCATCCCTCCGCTTCCTCATCCAGGTCATTTATGAAAATGACAAACAGCAAGGGTCCCAGAACAGATCCCTGGGGCACACCACTGGTGACCGACCTCCATTTAGAAAAAGACCCATCTATACCCACTCTCTGCCTCCTTTGGGCAAGCCAGTTCTGGATCCACAGGGCAGCAGCCCCTTGGATCCCATGCCCTCTCACTTTTTCTAGAAGCCTTATCGAACGCCTTGCTAAAATCCATATAAACCACATCTACCGCCTTCCCTTCGTCAATGTGTTTAGTCACATTTTCGAAGAACTCCACCAGGCTCGTAAGGTACGATCTGCCCTTGACAAAGCCATGCTGAGTATTCTTGAGCATAGTAAACCTCTCTAAATGCTCATATATCCTGTCCCTCAGGATCTTCTCCATCAGTTTACCAACCACTGAGGTTAGACTCACCGGTCGGTAATTACCTGGGCTATCCCTATTCCCCTTCTTGAAAGCCATGGAGAGATAGAGCAGTGAAGTCAAGGTCAAGCTTTATATTGGTTCTCTCACCATCTGTTGCATATGTGTTCTGACTCACCAAAGCCTGTTCATCATCTGCAAGACACAAGTAAAGGATATGATGGAATACTTTCCACTTGTCTGGATGGGTACAGCTCTAACAACACTCGAGAAGCTTGCCACTATCCAGGACAAAGCAGCCTGCTTTATTAGCACCCAATCCAATACCTTGAACATTCACTCCCTCCATCACTGATGAACAGTGTCAGCAGTGTGTACCATCCACAAGATGCACTGCAGGAACTCACCAAGATTCCTTTGGCCGTGGCTTGCAAACCTAAGACTGCTGCCACTCAGAGTGACAAGGTCAGCAGATTCACGAGGACAGCATCACCTGCAAGTTCTCGCCTAAATCATGCACTATCCTTACTTGGAACTATATCGCTGTTCTTTCACTGCCTTTGTTGGGTCAAAACACTGAAACTCCCTTCTTATCAGCACTGTGGGTATACCTATACCACATGGACTGCAGCGATTCAAGAAGGCGGCTCACCACCATCTTCTCAAGGGCAGTTAGGAATGTGCAATAAATGCTGGCCTAGCCAACATCATCTACATCTTGTGAAAGAATGAGAAAAATTCTTCAGGACTCAGTCAATGGAGACAAGCCATTATTCCTGGTGGACATTGAAGTCCCCACCCAGAGTACATTCTGTGTCTATTCCACCTATTGTGCTTCTTCCAAGTAATGTTCAGCTTCGCGGAACACCGATTACTCTCTGAAGAAGACTGATAATTGTCCATCAGCAGGAGATTTCTTGCCTATTTTTTGACCTGAGGCTTCATGGCTTCTAGAGACACTGTTGAAAGTTCCCAATGCCACATTCACTGTATAGCGATTCCCTCATCTCTTGTGGGCCTGTCCTGCCAGTGGAAGAGGAAATATCCCTTGCTGCTAAAGGAGCTTCTGGGACTTTGACTGGTAAGTCTGAATCTGTAAATATGACTATATTGGGATTTTGCTTGGCTTGCCTGTAAGACAGCTCTCCGTGGCACCAGTCCCTGGATGTTAGTGAAGAGCACTTTGCAGAGTCGTCTGGGTTGAGTGTCATTTGGCGGTGTCCTCATTCGGTGCCGTGGTTGCAGCCAAATGGTCTGTTCCCACTTTATCCTTAATCTTTGTAGCGGTTTGATATGACTAAATAACTTTGTAGGCCCTTTCAAAGGAAGGTTAAGAGTTGTGTTGTGGAACTGGTGTCACATAGGGACAAGGTAAGAGCGGCATTTTGTCCTTGTACACAATCCTGCAATGATTCTTGTATGTGGACACCCAAATCTATTTTCTCCTCCACATTTCTTCATGTCTCCAATTGAGAGAATACCCCATTTGTCTTTCTTAAATCCAAAATGGATAACCTCATACTGTCCTACATTGAACTCCATTTTCCACAGTTTTATCTGCTCAGCTAAGCTATCTTTGTACCTTTGCAGCTTTCTGATCCTATTATACTACTTGTTGTTAGGAATGGGTTATCAGACCTTCCAATAAAATGCTAATTTGATGCCAATTATTCTATAGAAGGCACTGATATATAAAGGGGCTACAGGTGTCACTGGATGTTGGTGGAAAATTGCACGTGGAGTTGGATCAAAGAAATAAAGGTAGCTTATGAAGAAGAGGACTCACGTCTCCTTTACTAAACTGCAACTGGGAAGCTCAAACACTTGTACCTCATGTATCTTCATTAACAAACTTGGATATAAAGCCCTCTATTCCTTCATTCGGGTCACTTTGGAAATATGGTGAAAAAACAGAGGTCCCATATTACATTTCTTCATTTGTTGTTACATGATATATCAATCTATTGATAACTTGTATTTGAAAGATAGTGGGGGCGATTCTCCCAGAGCCGGGAGACTCAAGCGGAGGCCGTGTAGTGGGCCCCTGGTTGGACGCGATGGCTTCGGCACATCTCCAGCAGCCAGATTTCCGGTGGCGTCAGTTGCAGAAATGGGAGAATCCAACAAAGAAAGTTGTGCAATGTTGGTCTGAGGAATCGGATGATCTCCTCCGGGACTGCTTAGAGTCAGTAGACTGGTCAGTATTTAAAAACTCTATGGCCAGCCTGAACGAGTATGCCACTACAGTAACTAACTTCATTAGTAAGTGAGTAGAAGACTGTGCGCCAAAGAAGCAAATCCATGTGTTCCCCAACCGGAAACCATGGATGAAAAGGGATATCCACTGCTTGCTGAAGTCCAGGTCTGAGGCATTTAAGTCAGGTGACCCTGACTTATACAAGAAAGCCAGATATGATCTAAGGAGATCCATCAAAGATTCCAAAAGGCGGTGCTGGACCAAGCTAGAGTTCCAGGCTAGCCACACGGACTCCCACCGACTATGGCAAGATCTGCAAGACATAACAGGCTACAAGATGAAATCGCTGGCACCAACGCACTCCCCCCCCCCCCCCCCCCCCCCCATGAGCTCAATACATTTTGAGCAAGAGGTCAGCGAGAGCATGCCCTCCACCCTGGAAATGTCGGACGAACCTGTATCCGAGGTTACCATTGCAGATGTCAGAGCAGCCTTCTTGAAGGTGAACCCACGGAAAGCGACTGGCCAGGATGGGGTACCTGGACAAGCACTCAGTTCCTGCGCGGATCAGCTGGCAAGAGTATTCACAGACATCTTCAACTTCTCTTTACAACAATCTGAGGTCTCTATCTGCTTCAAGAAGACAACCATCATCCTGGTACCAAACAAAAGCCAGGCAACGCGCCTAAATGTCTATCATCTGGTGTCTCTGACATCCATCATTATGAAGGGCTTTGAAAGGTTAATCATGGCACCAATCAATTCCGGCCTCCCACATTGCCTGGATCCATCACAGTTCATCTGCCACCACAACAGGTCCACAGCAGATGCCATCCCACTGGCCCTACACTTAACACTGGAACACCTCGATAACAAAGACACCTATGTCAGACTCCTATTTATTGACTACAGCTCAGCCTTCAACACCATTATTCCTACAAAGCTCATCTCCAAACTCCGTGGCTGTGGGGGGGAAAGGGGGGTATCGGGACTGCTCCTGGACAGGTCCAGGAGCCCAGCGATTGGGTGGGGGGGGGGGTGGTCGCACAGCCAGCGTTGTGGGGTCGTGGGACTGGCCAGTGATCAAGCTGGCCAGCAATTGGGAGGCCGGCAGTTCAGGGCTACTGCGCATGTGTCGATCTCCGCTGTGACAGATCGGCGCATGCGCAATGGCCAGCTCAGTGCTATGCTGCCGGCCTCTCCAGTGGGAATAGGCCCTGCCCCCTGATTTTTAGCATGACTCACGCTAGGGCACTCTGCAGTGCATGGAGTGTGGGAGATTCATTTTGAAAATCCCGCTGAAAAAAAAACAGCGGGATTTACTCCAGTTTTTACGCGAATTCGGCGAATTGTTTTGGGAGAATCCCACCCAGTATTTTGTGAAACAATAAGAAGATGCTGATATACAGACTAAGTTTGCAGTGTGTGAAATGTTTGTCCAAATAATTCTCCTTCATGCTGTGAACTCCTAGACAAGGGAAAGGTCTTTTCCTGGTTCTGTTGGTGAAAACTAGGATCAAATTGCAGGCTTTATTTGTTGGAAAAGTATGAAACAGCTGCAAGGTATGTGGCTGCAGGATGCTCTAGTATATTGCTCAGAAGGATAAACGGCACAGCAGATATTTGGGCTGGAATTTTGTGGCCCCTCCCGCTGTTGGAATCTTCTGGCCCCGCTGAAGTCATAGAATCCCTACAGTACAGAAGGAGGCCATTTGACCCATCGAGTCTGTACCAACCACAATCCTACCCAGGCCCTATTCCAGTAACCCCACACATTTACCCTGCTAA
Source organism: Mustelus asterias (assembly GCF_964213995.1). NCBI lineage: Eukaryota > Metazoa > Chordata > Chondrichthyes > Carcharhiniformes > Triakidae > Mustelus > Mustelus asterias. The sequence goes on along the minus strand of NC_135803.1, from coordinate 33,719,524 downwards.
TCCCCCTGAGACTAAGGGTCAATTTAACATAGCCAATCAACCTAACCCCTCACATCTTTGGAGTGTGGGAGGAAACCGGAGCACCCGGAGGAAACCCACGCAGACACAGGGAGAATGTGCAAACTCCACACAGACAGTGACCCAAGGCTGGAATTGAACCCAGGTCCCTGGCGCCGTGAGGCAGCAGTGCTAACCACTGTGCCACCCGGACATATTCAAATATCCATCAACGGACATTTGAATGGCTTGTTGCACCCACCATGGGGAGCCCGCCACGGGGGAGCCTGCCATGGCTTTGCCGGGAGAGTCTGGATTAAATAATTGAGCACTGCTGAATTAAGGATGCAGCATTTGACTTGGCAGGAATATCATGTTCAGTCCCATTTAGATTCCTTGACAATACTGATTGCACATTTAGGTGTATAGCTTGCTTGGCCCGATAGTGGCTAGGAATGCTTATCTGGAGGCTGGATATGAGACCACATTCTTATAGATCCAGCATTTAATTCCTAGCATGATTGGGTTTCTGTGAGCTAAACAGCTGCTGCTGAATTACTTCACCTCCAACTAGTGGAGCTATCACTCTGTGGGATATGGTGCTGTGGTCAGAAAAAATATGGCCGGGCACTTAAATATTTCATAGGGAACGGATGACCTTCCATCTGTTCCAAGCACAGGGAGAGCTCAAACCTGTGCTTGTCATTTATCAAATGATTGATTTTACCATTCAGGCTTTCTCTCAACATATTTGTGTTCCAAGTGAAAAAAAAGGATCTTCAAGTAGAGAAACTCCTTTGGTCTGAAAACTGTGTCCGTATACACATTATGACTGCAAAAGAATGTCATTAAACATGTGCAAACAGATTAATACTAATAGATTTCCTAATTTTTGTAATAATCAGAAGCAAGTTACTGAGCACAATACTTCATAACAGTAAAGCGATTTTGTGCAGGGGTTAAAATTAGTGTTATGTCTTACACAATTTGATTAAATGGCTGGACTTTTGGATGAAAGACCTTTTGTAGATCTTCAAACTGTGGGTAAGAAACTTTAATTTAAGTAGCACTTTTTGTGTCAGAAACATCCCAAAGTGTTTTACATGCAGTAAATTGTTTCGTAGCATTGTTTATGAACATGATACAGAGTGAGAGATGTGCGACCTCTGAATCCAGTTTTGTTTATCGGTTTAAATAGAAATGTTAGCCAGGATTAAAGGAACAACTTTGAATTTATATAGCACCTTTTGTGACCTCGGGGCACCCCAAAACACTTTTATGAAGTACTCTTAAAGAGTAGTTTGTAGTGTTGGGAATCATAGCAGCCAGTTCGTGTACAGAAATAACTTACAAACTCATGGGCCAGCATTGGACCTCCAGCCAATAAAGGCTCCAGTGGGGTGAAAATCCCACACCTGAGAATTGCTGGCCAGTCGGAGGCTGGTAGCACACTATTACTGACAGCGCCACTGGGGGTGTTGGTGCTGCCGGCAATGCACTGAGGCTCAATCCCAGGATTGACTCTGGAGCCCAGGACACAGGTGGGTGAGGGTGAGATAAGAGTCCTGGGTAGGGGTCGCCAAATGGCAGGGGTCCAGAGGAGTTGGAGGAAAGAGCAGAGATATGCTTGCCATTGACATATGTTGAAAGGTCTTGCAGATTGATATTCAATCTGTTTGGCTGCATTATGAGCGTAGCTTCCTTGGCCATCAAGTCTTGGGGTTGTACTAGAATCCAGAGCTTCTGGCTTAGTGACAGGGACTGTACCTACTGTGCTACAAGACCTGCAGAACTATCTATAGTGTATTGAAAATTACATTGTTCGTTTTGTGCACTAAGGCTACCATATACCACGGAGGGAGTCTAGAAGGACAATAATCGGATCCATGTTTTAACAGCACATGTAACTTCTTACTGAATCTTGCCCAATCTTACTGTTTCTAACCAAGAAGGTCACAGTGGCGATGAAGAGGATGAAAATATGAAACATTGCTTTCAGGTATACAAATTTAGGAAGACCTTTGTCCACTTTCTGCAAATAGCACTGCATTATAAAATAAGGAACACATTGAGGTTGTTGGACACACAAGAAGCATGCCAGCTCGGGATTAGCAAGAGGAAGATAATGTACACTGGCAGTGAAATTGCAAAAATAATTATGCAATCAAAAGAAAACTTGGATCATTAGAGAAGTTTTTCTTTGAAAGGAACATGATCCTTGGCCATCGATCCTGCACTTGCTGCATTGCTGATTGAGATCTGATATGCATTGGGGACATCATCAGTAATCTCATATTTGTAAAAGTGTTTGTGATGTTTCGAAGGGGCGATGGCAGGTTTTGGAATCACAGGTGACAAAAAGAAAGTGGCCTTACTTTTGCATTATGGAGGTGAAGAATTGAAAGATACTTTTGAGACACTTCTGAGCAAAAAGACTATAATTCAGACAAAAATGCACAAACAACTTATTTCATGCCCAATTAAGATGCAATGCACAAAACAATGCCTTCTAATGTGCTAAGCAAGAAGCAAACAAGACAATTGGTCAATATTGCACACAGTTGAGGCTATTAGCAATCAAATGCGACTTTGGTTATGTTGAATGTGTCGAACAAGAAATCAAAACACAAATAATCATAGGTTGCTCTCTCGTCAGCTATGCCGAAAAGATTAAGTTTATTTATTAGTGTCACGAGTAGCCTGACACTACAATGAAGTTACTGTGGAAATCCCCTAGTCGCCACACTCCAGCGCCTGTTCAGGTACACTGAGGGAGTATTTAGCATGGCCCAATCCACCTAACCTGCACACCTTTGGACTGAGAGAGGAAACTGGAGCACCCGGAGGAAACCCATGCAGACACAGGGAGAACATGCAGACTCCACACAGACAGTGACTAAATAGACCACCCAGCATCAGCCTAGGCACCAGAAATGACAGTGGCAAACCAGTCTATCTTGCCAGCTCTCCCCACAATCTGTGCCAAAATTACGAGAGCTGTCTCACAGACTAGTCAAGCCGCCGCCACCAACGCAGCACACACTACTGTACTGAAACACAAGTCTTGAGCTTATAACCTTCTGACTTAAGTGAGAGCACTACCAACTAAGTCAAGCTGGCACTTTTAACAATGTATTCTTTTGGCACTTTAAATGATTGGGTAATAAATTGGGGAAGAAAAGTTGAACAGTAAGAAATGTATTAAGGTGACTGCAAGCACAGCATGAACAAGTCTTGTCTCAAGTTTTCACTTGCATCACAGTACTAACTACTGCAATAACTTTTCAGTCAGCTCATAGGTAGATTGAATTCCATCGGTAAGTGTGCAAAGAGTTTAATCAGTTAAGCAGGAGGAAGCAATAAATTGATTAATTTACTAAAATCTACACAGTTACTATAATCATAGCTTGGGATACACTTCTTGTGCCATTAAATGAAGCACTTAAGACAGAAATCTGTCAGAGTTACAGGTGTTAGGAAGATTACTATCACTTTCAGAGTACAGAGCTACTGAATCTGAGGATGCTCACACTAATTACCACCCTCTCATGTTCAACTCCTGAACTCTATTCTCCAGGAAACCACCTGCAAAGCAACAAAAGTGGGCTCACAAACCGATCTGTCCAAACAATGTTTCCATTGTGGTGGTGCTTACCCACACTGGATAGAATGTCCTGCTAAAGTCCATGAAAAACTCAACCACTTTGTTCACATTTGTTATTCATCAGCAAAATCAACTACCGAATCCCACCAGAAGGATGCCACATATGCTCAGCACAGCAAAATGGCAAGAGAATGTAGCTAATCAGGAATTATGTAAACACGTTATAAGCAGCTCAGAGAAGCTTTACTAAACTAATACCAGGGATGGGCTATCTTCTTAGGAAAGGTTGGGCAGGCCAGGTTTGTATTAACTGGAATTTAGAAGAGCAAGAGGCAACTTGATTGAAACACTTAAGAACCTGAGGAAAATGAACAGGTTGAATGTGGAGAGGATGTTTCCTCTTGTGGGAGAACCTAGAAATAAGGGCCACTGTTTGAAAATAAGGGATTGCCCATTTAAGACTGAGATGAGGAAAATATTTTTCTTTCAGTGGATAGTGAGTCTTTGGAACACCTTTCCTCAAAACTTCATAGAAACAGGCTTTGAATATTTTTAAGGCAGTGATAATTAGATTCTTGATAAACAAAGGGTGAAGATTATTGGGTGATGGCAAAAGGCCATTGTTGAATGGCAGAACAGGTTTGAAGGGCTGAGTGGCCTATACTTGCTCCCAATTTGTATGTATCCAGAATATCACTGTGAAAAGCTGGAAGGCCAATGAAGAATCCCAGCGCCGTCTGCATTGACGGCATCCAGGTTGGTACGAGGGTGAGTGGTGGTTCCCCTCGGCCTCATTACAGGTGGATTTCCTGGACTGTCTGTCACTCTTTTTTTCTGCTTCTTCGCCTCAGCTGCCTCGGTTGGACTCATCACCCAACAGCTGGTCAAAAAGCAATTGGTGATGGCATGACAGTCTTCACGGTCTTCACGGTGGAGGACACAAATAGTTTGCCAAATATTAACGATAGAGGGTTGGCAGCAGGAGAAATACTTAATACGATTAATGTTACCAGAGAGGCAGTGCTGGGTAGACTAATGGGACTGAAGGTGGACAAGTCCCCGGGTCCGGATGGAATGCATCCCAGGGTATTGAAAGAAATGTCAGAGGTAATAGTGGATGCGTTAGTGATTATTTATCAAAACTCGTTGCATTCTGGGGTAGTGCCGGTTGATTGGAAAACGGCTAATGTTACGCCGCTGTTTAAAAAAGGAAGGAGACAAAAGGCGGGTAACTATAGGCCGGTCAGCTTAACGTCTGTAGTAGGGAAAATGCTGGAATCCATTATTAAAGAGGAGATAGCAGGGCATCTGGATAGAAATGGTTCGATCAATCAGACGCAGCATGGATTCATGAGGGGAAAGTCGTGCTTGACGAACATGTTGGATTTTTATGAAGATGTGACGAGGGCGGTCGATGGAGGAGAACCGGTGGATGCGGTGTTTTTGGATTTCCAAAAGGCGTTTGATAAGGTGCCCCATAAAAGGCTGCTGAAGAAGATTAGGGCACACGGAGTTGGGGGTAGTGTGTTAAAGTGGATTGGGGACTGGCTATCCGACAGGAAGCAAAGAGTCGGAATAAATGGGTGTTTTTCCGGTTGGAGGAAGGTAACTAGTGGCGTGCCGCAGGGATCGGTACTCGGGCCGCAACTGTTTACCATTTATATAGATGATCTGGAGGAGGGGACGGAGTGTAGGGTAACGAAGTTTGCAGACGACACAAAGATAAGTGGAAAAGTGAATCGTGTGGAGGACGGAGAAGATCTGCAGAGAGATTTGGACAGGCTGAGTGAGTGGGCGAGGATATGGCAAATGGAGTATAACATTGAGAAATGCGAGGTTATACACTTTGGAGGAAATAATAACAAATGGGATTACTATCTCAATGGAAACAAATTAAAACATGCTACCGTGCAAAGGGACCTGGGGGTCCTTGTGCATGAGACGCAAAAGCCCAGTCTGCAGGTACAACAGGTGATCAAGAAGGCAAATGGGATGTTGGCCTATATTGCGAGGGGGATAGAATATAAAAGCAGGGATGTCTTGATGCACCTGTACAGGGCATTGGTGAGGCCGCAGCTGGAATACTGTGTGCAGTATTGGTCCCCTTATATGAGGAAGGATATATTGGCATTGGAGGGAGTGCAGAGAAGGTTCACCAGGTTGATACCGGAGATGAGGGGTTTGGATTATGAGGAGAGGCTGAGGAGATTGGGTTTGTACTCGTTGGAGTTTAGAAGGATGAGGGGGGATCTTATGGAGACTTATAAGATAATGCGGGGGCTGGATAGGGTGGAGGCGGAGAGATTCTTTCCACTTAGTAAGGAAGTTAAAACTAGAGGACACAGCCTCAAAATAAAGGGGGGTCGGTTTAAGACAGAGTTGAGGAGGAACTTCTTCTCCCAGAGGGTGGTGAATCTCTGGAATTCTCTGCCCACTGAGGTGGTGGAGGCTACCTCGCTGAATATGTTTAAAGCGCGGATGGATGGATTCCTGATCGGTAAGGGAATTAAGGGTTATGGGGATCAGGCGGGTAAGTGGTACTGATCCACGTCAGATCAGCCATGATCTTATTGAATGGCGGGGCAGGCTCGAGGGGCTAGATGGCCTACTCCTGCTCCTATTTCTTATGTTCTTATGACATCATTTTTAAATAGTTAAACTCCAGCAACACATGGGAATTACCAACCTTCTCCTTCATTCTCTAATTATATAAGATGGACGTGTCTTGGAGAGTACATTCTATATCAGGAAACAGAAACATAACTTGTGTGGATTCCCGGTCACTTGGTTTGGAAACTTTTAGGAATGTTTATGCTTTTGATGAAAATCAGATATCTAACTGAAAGAAATGACAGGAGCCCTATTTGTGCAGCGGATTTGAAGAAATTGGTTTAATCTGTTGAGAATATATTACTTTAATCTAGGTTTAAAATGTATCTATTTTATAATGAAATAGTGTTTACTTCAGATTCTAGACATTCTTTGTATCAGAACTTAAAATGCCAAATAGTTTGTTTTCTGGAATTGTTGATCTTGGAGGATTGAAAGCAGAGGGTTGCTAAGTCGTGGAAGGCCCCATCGAAACAGCACAATTCATAACAGAATTTAAGAGAAGCAACTAAATATTTTCAAAAAAAAATTGAAGGCACAAAGGATAAGAACACAGGAGAAGGGTATTAAGTACATAACTTTTTCAGAGTTGAAACTTGTACAATTGGGTCCTTTGATGATGTAAAATTCTATGCTTTATCTACTGGGACGGGGCGCATGAAACTGTGCCTCATTAAAGAATCAACCAATATGTTCAGTAGACGGAAAGGATAACAGTAAATTTGTTTTGCAATGCATTTTCAGGGGGATTGGTGAAAAATATTGAAATAGATAGCCCACAATTTATATTTATTTCCCCCCTCCCATTATGATGCCAAAAACATTTGAGTATGACTCAGGTGTAGCAAAACCCATTGGTGCCTTATTCTAATGGTTATGTTTCAAATTAAGAGTTCGGCTGAGACTATTCCAGTGGAGCAGGTTAAAGAGATGTGTATTGTCTCCAGACAGGACAGCCAGTGAGATTCTGCAAGTCCAGGAGGCAAGTTGTGGGGGTTACTGATAGTGTGACATAAACCCAAGATCCCAGTTTAGGCCATCCTCATGTGTACAGAACTTAGCTATCAGTTTCTGCTCAGCGGCTCTGCGCTGTCGTGTGTCGTGAAGGCCGCCTTGGAGAACGCTTACCCGAAGATCAGAGGCTGAATGCCTGTACTTAATGCTCCCTCCACTCACATTGTCTGTATCTTTAAGACCTGGTTGGCTGTCGAGATTCGCATTCTAATCAGTATTCTGTAACTTGATTTTGTGTCTCTGTATGCTGTTTGAGAGCAGATATCCACTCCATCTGACGAAGGAGCAGCGCTCCAAAAGCTAATGGCTTTTGCTACCAAATAAACCTGTTGGACTTTAACCTGGTGTTGTTAAAACTCTCACTGTGTTTACCCCAGTCCAACGCCGGCATCTCCACATCATGACTTCTATGGCTAAGCCAGTTCTCCACCCATCTAGCTAGCTCACCTTTTATCCCGTGAGATTTAACCTTTTGCACCAGCCTGCCATGAGGGACCTTGTCAAATGCTTTACTAAAATCCATACAGACGACATCCACGGCCCTTCCCTCGTCAATCGTTTTTGTCACCTCCTCAAAAAACTGAAGAGGTGGGGGAGTAGCAATACTGGTTAGGGAGCATATTACAGTGGTACAGAGGGTGGACAATTTGGAAGGATCGTGTAACGAGACACTGTGGGTAGAGCTCAGAAACAGGAAGGGTGCAGTCACTATGCTGGGGGTATACTACAGGCCTCCCAACAGCCCACAGGAAGTTGAGGAACGGATATGTAAGGAGATTCTGGACAGGTGTAGAAAAAGGTGTTGTTGTAGTGGGAGACTTTAATTTCCCTCATATAGACTGGAAATCCCTTAGGGCTGGTGGTCCGGACGGGGAGGAATTTGTAAAATGTGTCTGGGAAGGTTCTTTGGAACAACATGTTGATAGAGAGGGGGCTATACTGGATCTAGTACTGGGGAATGAGCCCGGTGAGGTCATCAAAGTTTCAGTGGGGGAACATGTGGCGAACAGTGACCACAATTCTGTAAACTTTCAGATAGTTATGAAAAAGGATGAGTGTTGTCCTATGGGTAAGGTGCTGAATTGGGAGAAGGCTAACTACAGCCGGATTAGGCAGGATTTGGTGGCTGTTGGAGGGTAAATCCACATCTGGCATGTGGGAGTCTTTTAAGGAGCAGTTGATAGGAGTGCAGGACAGGCATGTGCCTGTAAAAAGGAAGGACAGGAAAGGTAGGATTCGAGAGCCGTGGATAACCAGAGAAATTGTGGGTCTAATCAAAAAGAAAAAAGAGGCATACATAAGGTCCAGGCAGCTAAAAACAGATGAAGCACTGGAGGAATACAGAGAAAGTAGAAAAGAACTCAAACAGGGAGTTAGAAGGGCAAAAAGGGGTCACAAAATGTCCTTGGCAGAGAGGATTAAGGAGAATCCCAAGGCATTTTATACATACGTTAGGAACAAGAGGGTTGTCAGAGAAAGAGTCGGACCTCTCAAGAACAAAGGTGGGGAATTATGTTTAGAACCCAAGGAAGTAGGTGAGATCCTAAATGAGTACTTTGCATCAGTATTCACAAAGGAGAGGGACATGTTGATTGGTAGTGTCTCAGAGGGATGTGTTGACCCATTAGAACAAATCGCAATTACAAGGGAGGAAGTGTTAGGTGTTTTAGGAAGCATTAAGGTAGACAAATCCCCAGGGCCAGATGGCATCTGTCCTAGATTACTGAGAGACAAGAGGTGAAATTGCTGGGCCACAACAGAAATCTTTTGCTTCTTCATTGGACACAGGTGAGGTCCCAGAGGATTGGAGGATAGCAAATGTGGTTCCATTATTTAAGAAGGATAACTTGGATAATTTTAGGCTAGTGAGCTTGACATCCGAGGTAGGGAAATTGTTGGAGAAGATTCTTAGAGATAGGATCTATACATATTTAGAACTGAATAGTCTCATTATCGATAGACAATATGGTTTTGTACGAGGTCATGCCTCACAAATTTGATTGAGTTTTTTGAGGAGGTGACAAAAATGATTGACGAGGGAAGGGCTGTGGATGTCGTCTACATGGATTTTAGTAAAGCATTTGACAAGGTCCCTCCTGGCAGGCTGGTGCAAAAGGTTAAATCTCACGGGATCAAAGGTGAACTAACTAGATGGGTACAGAACTAGCTTGGCCATAGAAGACAGAGGGTAGCAGTGGAGGGGTCTTTTTCTGATTGGAGGTCTGTGACTAATGGTGTTCCGCAGGGCTCTGTACTGGGACTTCTGCTGTTTGTGATATATATAAATGATTTGGAAGAAGATGTAGCTGGTCTGATTAGTAAGTTTGCGGACGACACAAAGATTTCTGGAGTTGCGGATAATGATGAACATTGTCAGAGAATACAGTAGGATATAGACAGGCTGGAAAATTGGGCGGAGAAATGGCAGATGGAATTTAATCCAGATAAATGCGAAGTGATGCATTTTAGTAGATCTAATGCAGGGGGGAGCTATACAATAAATGGCAGAACCATCAGGAGTATAGACACACAGAGGGATCTGGGTGTGCAAGTCCACTGATCCTTAAATGTGGCCGCACAGGTGGAAAAGGTGGTGAAGGCATATGGCATGCTTGCCTTTATTGGACAGGCATAGAGTATAAAAGTTGGCATATGATGTTGCAGTTTTGTAGAACGGTGGTTAGGCCACATTTGGAATACTGCGTCCAGTTCTGGTCGCCACACTACCAGAAGGACGTCGAGGCTTTGGAGAGAGTGTAGAAAAGGTTTACCAGGATGTTGCCTGGTATGGAGGGTATTAGCTGAGGTGAGATTGAGTAAACTAGGGTTATTCTCCCTGGACAGACGGAGGTGGAGGGGCGACCTAATAGAAGTTTATAAAATTATGAAGGGCATAGATAGGGTGAACAGTTGGAAGCTTTTTCCCAGGTCAGAAATGACAAACACAAGGGGTCATAAGTTCAAGGTAAGGCGGGCAAGGTTCAATACAGTTATGCGGGGGATGTATTTTACACAGGAGGTGGTGGGGGCCTGGAATGCACTACCAAGCAAGGTGGTTGAGCAGACACGCTAGGATCATTTAAGACTTATCTAGATAGTCACATGAACTGACTGGGAATAGAGGGATACAAACAGATGGTCTAGTTAGGAACACATGATCGGTGCAGGCTTGGAGGGCCGAAGAGCCTGTTACTTTGCTGTATTGTTCTTTGTTCTTATTCCTGTTTAATTAGGGATGGAGAGAAAGAATACATCCTCTCTGGCTGGTTCTTACCTAATATATACATTTGCCTTCCAGCTGAGGTCCATTGGTTTGCAATGATAAATAAGGACAATGTCCTTTCTTCATCCCAGGTTAAGTCCATTCTCCTTTTCAGTGCAAGGTTGCAATTAAGGATAACATTGCTAAATTGGACTCACATAGGAGCAATGAGCTCAAAAGTTTTGACACAAAGATATATGGCTGACAAATGAGATTACCATCCAGAGGAATTTGGACCACTTAATCTGAAAGTTAAGAGCTGAATGACTAATCGGTTTTAATGTGGATAATTTTAAGGTACTGAATTGTTCATATTTACTTTTCCAATGTATTAATTAGCAAAAAAAAAATTTGGGTGTGATTTATTATTCATTGAAATTTCCTAGTCAATGTATCGCTATTATTGACATAGCTAATTAAATACTAGAATGCATCTCAAGGGCATTTGAGCACAAGTCAAAACAGGCTATACTCAAGGCCACTGGATAGAAGCAAATTACTGCAGATGCTGGAATCTGATACCAAGAGAAAATGCTGAAAATTCTCAGCAGGTCTGGCACATTTGATATGTTCTGGAAATCAGGGAGCAAGGATGCCAACTCAAAGTGGAACAGACCAGAATTGTTTTCACCAGAAAGATTGTAATTCCAGAAGTGAAAATAAGAATAAGGTTTTGAAAAATGTTCATAAACATAAATGTAGATTTCCCAGAATGAATAGGTAAAGACCTCATACTAAAAATTTAAAGGTAAGGACCTTATAACAAGTCACGCAGAACTGAAGGGTCCCAGGATTGAATGGCAGCTTTCATTAGACTAACTCTATATGCATCAGCAGTCGTAAGCTCTCGGTAGCCTTAACCTGGCTGGGCTAGCAAGGGGTGGCAAAAAGCAGCCAGAAGTTTTGCTCCCAATAACTCATACCGGAGACTGAAAATGTAAACCCTGGATTGTGTATCAGGCAGGCATAATACCCCATGCCTATAAACAAGGGAGTTATGACTTACATTTGAAGAATTAGTGATGGATATGTAGGCAGTTGTCCAGCCAAAATTCAATGTAATATGCCAAGAGTCTGATAAAATCGTATTTTCCATAAAACATTATGGCTTGTTTCTCAATAAGAAGGGTGAAGGACAGTAAGGAGCAGTAGGCCGATGTTGAATAATAAAACTGAACCAATATTCCAGTTTCAGCTAATCACCTTTCAGCATTCCCTTAGTATAATTAAATATGTGAAGTGCAACTTTTTTTGTGGTGGATTGTTTGTGAAAGAAGCAAGTCAATTTTATCCCATATATTTAAGGCAAGCGTAGCATCTTTTAACACAAGAAAATCAGCCTCATCACCTGTAAGTTATGGAGTATCACCCAGTATTCTTTAATCCATTGCTGCTGCCTCTGACATTGAAATTCAGAATGTGTGTTTCAATGTGAAGTCCCACATTTGACAAAAATATATTAAGCCTAAGATTTGCTGGAACAAAGCATTGAGCAGTGTTTAGAAATAAGTGTGGTGAGATCTTTGATGCATGACAGGAAAGACATTCCTTAATCAATTAGATTTGAGAAAAACAAAGGAATAATGGGCAAGAAAATAGACCGAATTACATTTAAATACGAGGGAGGGCGAGCGAAAAAAAATTAAAATTTCTGGGAACAATTTACTACTATCTGCAGAAATGTAACTGCACAGCTTTAGTTGTAGCCTTTGAGCTGGCAAAGTTGAGTGACATTGCAGGAATATAAACCTTATTATAAGGGTCCTTCCATTGTTAAGTGCCAGCCTCAACTTTCTGCTGAGTTTTATTCATCTTGGCACTTACGGGCAAATAGTACTTGCCAGAAGAATAAATTACTTTCTCTGGAACCAGAAGATAGAATTATGAATCATTAATTTCTGAACTAGAAATATTTAACATTTAATACAAAATTAAACCTGCTTTGGACATTATGTCCCGAGTGATGAAATCAGTAATCACATGCCAAACTGTAGTTTTCACAAAATTGAAATTATCATGCAGCAAAGTGAGTCAAACATTATATAAAGAGAATTCACTGTGCTCAAACTGACCTGAATTTATGTATATTTAAAAAGTATACTTAAACCAGATTGATTAAAACAAAAATCACTTTTAATTTAGGTTAAAATACTTGAACGAAATTGAAGATTTAAGTGAAATTCACAGCTGATATTAAAGTTGTATTTTATTTGTGTAGCTAATCAATGGTTTAGAATTGCTGTACAGAATGCAGATCCAGGAACAATACCAGAAGAATATATTGGCACTGGTGGCACTGTAACGTAGCTTTACAAGAATGATACCTGGACTCCAAGGGTTAAAATGCAAGGAGATTACACAAACTAGGTTGTGTATACATGAATTCAGAAGATTAATGGGAGGACTTGATAAATGTTTTCAAGATATTAAGGGAAACATAGGTGGTGGATAGATCAAAATTATTGTTGCCGGCTGGGGAATGTAATACTAGGGGCATGGTTAAAAAGTTAGAGCCAGGTCTTTTAGGAACAAAATTAGGAAGCATTTCTACACAAGAGGTGGCAAAAGTTTAGAATTGTTTTCTACAGACAGTAACACAAGCTAGAGTAACTGCTAATTTTAAATCTGAGATAGATAGATGTTTGTTAACCAAAGATATTAGGGATATGGGACAAAGGCAGTTAGGTCGTAGATCAACCATGATTGCAATGAATGACAGACAGACTTAGAGTGAAATGTCAGACTCTCAGATCCTGTCCTTTTCATTATGAATTTAATAGGCAAACCAGTAATGAATGAAGTCTAAAGTGGTTATTTCACAAACCACACCCAATACATTAGTAACATTCACTATTTTAATATTGTAGATAAACACGAACAATTACTGTAAAAGACAAACATTACAAACCTTTATTGGTGGACAAGAAATAACTTTATTTAGATTTGTAGCATTATAACAAAATTTAATGAAGTACATCCATCATGCGGTAAAGTAATATAAAATATAGAAGTTCTGAACCAATAATTAAAACTGGCTCAAGAGCAGACTGGTGATCATGTTTACCAAAGGACCAGCAGTACTTTTTGGGCATGGATGGTGACTATTCTCTAAAAGGAACTCCATGTACAAAGCGCCAAGTATTAACCACAAGCTACACACTATAATTGGGATTTTTGCGTAAAATGACAAACCCCTCCAGGATAGGGGTTAGAGGCATGTACTCTTCGGTTGCCAACTCGGCTCTTTCGCCATGTGCTAATAGCACAGGTGTAGTGTGTGTTTGGAATCCTGTAATGGTCTTGGGCTTGCCTGCTTGGCCTACAACATCCACAGCCTGGAACAAAATCAGAAGAGTTAGTAGATCTTTTCTAATTATTCAATCCAACTTTAGGTTACAAACTGTACAGATTCTCTAGTTAAGAAATCAATCAAGTCACCAGCAAAATGCTTCTACTCATAAAGAACAAGGAAAATTACAGCACAGGAACAGACCTTCTGGCCCTCCAAGTCTGCACCAACCATGCTGCCCGATTGAACTAAAACCCCCTACCCTTCCCGGGACCATATCCCTCCATTCCCATCCTATTCATGTGTTTGTCAAGACGCCCCTTAAAAGTCACTATCCTATCTGCTTCCACTACCTCCCCCAGCAGCAAGTTCCAGGCACCCACTACCCTGTGTAAAAAAACTGGCCTTGGGTATTGTGGGACAATAGCATCAGGTAAGCCCCTGTAAGATTTTCCAAGTTTCACCCTCACCCCGAGGAGGAGCAGGGAAAGAAAATAAAGAGCCTGTCTAAAATGCAGCTTTTTCCACTGACATCAGCCAAGACCTCAAACCCGAGAGAAATTATGGAAGCAAAATTTGGATCTTTGTACTTTGTACTTATTGGCTGTGCCATATTGTACTCAGATAATAAATGAAATAATGCAGGAAGAACAATTAATTACATTTAATATAATTGTTTACAAGTGCTTGAATTGTGCCTAAATCTATAGCATAAGCAAATCTATCTTGTGTTTATAACTCAAAACTCCATATATACTGTCTTCCACCCTTTTGTTGCAGATTGAGCTAAGTTATGATTTTCTTGAAATTGGTTATTTCTAAACTTTTCTACTTTTAAACAAATTTTATTGGCATTATCATGCAGTTTCATACCTGGCCAACACGCACTGATACTGGCAATGGTTGGAGCTCTTCATCAAACGTAACTAGCATACGAGGTTGCATTGCAGCAACCAGCCCATAAAGAATATAATGGGACTTCCCAAGAATTACTGTAAATAAAGTGATTCATTTTTAGACAAATTGCACATTAATCACTAATTTCATGAATACATTTATTTTAATTTGCTACATTTTCCAACTTTGTACAGATAAAGTTTTCATATCTTCCCACTAACACAAAACATTTGAGTTAGAGAAGCCCACTTAAATGAACTAATAAACTCTCCATATACAAATGCCTATTTTTCCAATGGTGACTGGCCTGTTAATAAATGATTTATCAAAGCAGAAAATACTCAGAAGGTCAGAAAGCATCTGAAGAACTATTGCAAGTGCTGACGTGGGGTCATCAAATTACAATGTTAACGATAAGAAAAACAAGAATGTTCAAGCTGTGGTGGTTAAAATTTACCCATGCCAGATATGACTACTGTTTTGAAGAGTCCTTTTTAAAAGAACTGTGCTGCATTGCAATATCTTGTTGAAGTAGATTACACTTGATTTCACATGAGAACCATGGGGCCATTTATACTGTATTGAAATTTCAATCCAGCTTGTTCATTTTTTGCCAAACTTGACACAAGGTTAAAAGATAGAAGGATATAACAAGACAAAATATTGCAGAAGGAATCAAATACAAACAAAAAATCCAGTAGGTCAGACAGCAACTATGGGGAGAGATGAGGCAATACTCTTTAAAAGTCAAGAAAAACCCCCAAAAAGTTGTTAGTTTTTGTCCACAGCAAAGAAAATTGCAGTGAGAATACTATTGAATCATAGAATCCCTACAGTGCAAAGATGACCATTTGGCCTATTGAGTCTGCACCGACAACAATCCCACTTAGGCCTTTTCTCCATAACCCCACGCATTTACCCTGCTAATCCCCCAACACTAAGGGGCAATTTATAGCATGGCCAATCAACTTAACCCACACATCTTTGGTCTGTGGGAGGAAACTGGAGCACCCGGAGGAAGCCCACAGAGACACGGGGACAACGTGCAAACCCCACACACAGACAGTGCCCCGAGGCCAGAATTGAAGATCCCTGGCGCTGTGAGGCAACACGGCTAACCGCTGAGCCGCCCTCAACTGAGAACTGAAGTGATGTTCACACAAATGTGCATTAGGTGATTGCAATGAGTTAATAAAATAAATGTTAACCTTGCATATGAGGCTTGACATGAACCACAAAAAATTCTCAGTGGGCTTAATCTCCTGCACTGATGTAATTTTCTGATTTTTCATTCAACGCAGTCTCCAAAAGGAGGAGAGATTTTTTTTAAAAGCCAGGAAGTGTTAATATATAACCCGAAGTTAAATTACAAAGCTTCAACTTTTTTGTAAACACATGCTAAAAATATATTGTTCAACACAGGCAGCCATTAACATGTTAGTACTAATGAAATCAACCATGCAAAGCAAAGTAAATTAAATTGAACAAAACTTACTGTTCTTCACATCAAGAAAAGAGACCAGTACAGTAAGAAGACCAGCCACTGCTACTTGGCTCATTAGTTGTCTGTCACTGTGGTATGGACACAATGTCAGTGTTCCCTTTCCAAGGTGAGTCAAACCCTAGTTACAGGAACACAAATCAAACTTAAGTTCGAAGTACATGATTTTGCTTTAGATTTCATATGAGATAGTACATAGTGCTACGCTGGCTTTCCATAAGACAAGATGGCAACTGGCACTTTGCCTTCCAGTGAAGGAAGTTACTCCACCTAGTGTTTCAAATAAGAAAGGAAGAAACCATTCCAATTGAAAATAAACATGCCCACAACTCCTGAACTCAAACAAATAAGCCACACAGTTACCAATTATGGCACATTCATTGGATAATTAATTTTATAGTTAATTGTGTTCTCATTTGGAAAATTTAATCCACACTAGTACAAAAAAGTGGCTTTCCAACTGTCCAGCGCAGACAACTTTCTCTCGAGGAATTGTATTTTTTTGCTGGTGGAGAGTTTCATTGGTGCAAGACCTTTGTTACAGCTTGATCAAAAAGCTATTATTCAAGTAAACCTTATCAATGAGCATTTGAACACAAGCAGTTTCAAAGCTAAGCTCCAAGTTGTCTCTGCAACTATGACATTCACAAGAATATACTTTCAGTATGAACTATGATTTGATCTTTGTTACATCTTACTTCCCATAAAGTACAGAATATACAATGTTATGGACCCAATTTTGAATTTGTCTTATCTGACCTGCAAATAAATTACAGAGTGGCACCAACAAGACTGAGGGACACTAACATTGAAAAAAAAATAGATTTCAGGATTAAGAGATTAAAAAGTACAGGTCTGATTTTGCATTTTAACAGTTAGATGTTATTTTATCACTTCAAATCTTCATTTATCATCTTAAATGATACATCAGTAATTCATAATTTTGATTCAGTAGAACTGTCCACCCACCTGTGCTATTCTAACCATGAAAAGATTATTGGGATCCTTGGCATGGTACTGTGCTAACTGTCGCAGCATGGCTGCCAATCTGGCATTGTTTGTACCTGTAAATAGAAGGATTAATTAAGAATGAAGAGCTCGTGGTTATACAGCATTGTATAACACCTTCACAATGTCCCACAGTGAATCATTTTGAAACTGCAATTACTTCAATTAGAAAATTCAGTCAATTTGCATACACGATTCAAACAAACAGCCAATAATAATTAACCTGATAACTCAAAAGGAAGACTTGGAACTATTTAGCGCCTTTCATGACCATTGGCTGTAAAGCACTTTGAGATGTCCAATGAAAAACTTCTGAAGTGTAGCCACTGTCGCAATGTAGGAAATGCAGCAAGCTCTCTCAAACAATGTGATAATGATCAGATAACCTTTTAATTGTGACGATGATTGAAGGCCAGGACACTGGGCTAACTCCCCCACTATTCTTTGAAATAATGTTGTAGGGTTTTATTTCTACCTGAAAGGCAGGACCTCATTTTAAATGTCTTTTCAGACTGCAGCTCTCCCTCAGCACGGAGAATGTCAGTTAGCCTAGATTGATGTGCTCAAGTTCTGGAAGGGAACTTAAACCCACAACCTTGTGACTTAGATCAAATGTTTACGAACTTAACTATGGAATCAAATCCTCCATGTGAACCAATGTTGTTGGCTGGAGGAGGAATGTAGTAGGCAAGGATACTGCACAACTTACTGCTCCTTCCTGAACAGTGCCATGAGATATTTTATATTTAGTTATATTAAACCGTTGGAGATTAATTTTAAAGCCCGACATGAAAACTGCACTGTTGACAATTCAGTCCTGCAATAGTGCCATCTAGATTGTGCGCCCAGGTCAATAGTGGGGAATTGAGCAAATCAATTGTCTCATTCAAATACAAGAGTTAACAGAGCCAGGCTGAAAATATAATTCAATTTCACTTCAGTGTCCATATGGATATTAATTTTGGGTACATTGCTTGTTTGTTAAAAAAATTAAATTCACTTTAAAGATCTAACATTAATTTAAATATGTATTAAAAAGAATTCCAGTACATTAAAGTACACAACTAATTTTTCTTCCGTCAATATGATTTGCATGTTTGATTAACTTTCACATCGTTAGACCCTGGTTTTAGTCTAGAGTCCCATTTTCAATGAATTCCATGACAGGTGGCTGTCCCTTGGAAAACAAAGGAACAGCTAAACAGAAGAATTGTGCACAAGTACCCATCACAAAGTCACATTTAGTCAGAAACTTCCCCAATACTACGACAGGTTTGTTTATACCATCAACAGAAAAACAATTTGCTAACTTACTGCTTGGTGTGATTTTCAATTATACACACCAAAATTGTTTTATTCTTGTCTGTGCAAAATTAGTTTATTTCAGATAGGGAATTTTGACATACTACAATTAGCTTCAAAGCGCTTGGACTAGGGAAAATATGAAATAAAATGGCTTGCATGCACAACCTTAGGCTCTATTAAAGACAGGATCAGATTACCAGCAAGAAGCTTTACTGTTTAAAGTTTAAGTTTATTTATTAGTGTCACAAGTAGGCTTATATTAACAGTGCAATGAAGTTACTGTGAAAATTGCCTAGTTGCCACACTCCGGCACCAGTTTGGGTGCACAGAGAACACCTATCTGGCACGTCTTTCGGACTGTGGGAGGAAACTGGAGCACCCGGAGGAAACCCACGCAGACACAGGGAGAACATACAGACTCTGCACAGACAGTGACCCAAGGCTGGAATTGAACCTGGGTCTCTGGTGCTGAGAGGCAGCAGCTAACCACTGTGCCACCATTGCAAGATATGAGAGAACTATTGGCAATGATGGAATAGTGCTTCTGGGAAATAAATTATTTACCCTCAGGATTGCTCACACTGCTTCCTTTTGACCAGCATATTATACTTTCGTTTGTGATTGGTCACAACAGGATTTGTGTTAGTGCCCACAAGTAGGAAGAGAAGTTGTTATTGTTTGTCTTCCCAGATATCTTCATTGCTTCAGAGACTCTTAATTTTAAGCAAACTGAGCTAAGAGCAAAAATTCACTGCTTTTATCATTGAAAGACATGTCACATTGAATTACGTGTCCCAACCATAAAAAAGCTTAAAAGTTGAGGTTTATGAAGCAGAACTCAGAAAGTATCTAGATACCAAAGAATGAAACATTTCTCTTTAAGAAAATAAATTTAATAAACAGTGCAAGGCAATGGTCTAAATTGTTAACAGAAAATAACCAATGTTCAAGAAAAATGGCGTATATGTTTTACAAAGTAGAGTCATGTCACCAGTATTGTAATTAGTGTCTTAAAATGTTGTCTCTTGACTTCATATTGGCAAAATGAGTTGCCTCCTAATGTGTTCTGGATATGAATCAAGAATTCAAGTATACAGAACAATGCATTGCCAATTATTAGATTTTAAATAACAAGTATCAAAATAACTTCAAGAACATTGACAGCAGTGGGATAGAACCAAAATTTTGCTTAATTAATTACTTCATTTACCTCAACAAATATAAACATGCAGTTTCACGATATAGAGGCTTACTTAAAAACTTAATTTGGCTGTTACTGAAGATTGACTTGGCATGTTGCCATTAGGTTTTACTGGAGAATTAGTCAACATTTCCAACATTAGTGTATGTTACTCACCACTTCCAACCATGCCCATTGCAAAGATAGAATTATGAGATACTTCTGGGTCAGCATCATGAGAGAACTTGCTCAAAGTGTCCAGTATACTCAACCGTGGATTAGAGACCGAAATTAATGCCAGTGCCAGTGGTACAGCACGTCTTAAAGTAGGTTCACCATACCTTAACTGTCATAAAAAGAATTCAATGTAATTTTTATGATGTTAAAAAGCTCAACGGTAAATTGCTGTATTAGGTGGTTTGGACAATATCCTACATTTTACAATAATTCACTTGAATGATGGGCAGTGTTCTAATAGACTTAGAAAGATGGTTATCTATTAAGATTACTGAATAATCACATTTCTATGTAAAGGTAATCTCAATGGCAAAATGTCTAATATCAAGTAGCTCAGAAGGATTTATAAATAAACACCAATTACATGTACATACATTTTTGCCCACAGATAGTGGTTTCTCAGCAAACTGCAGAGAATGATAGAACTTTCTTCAAATATAACTTACAATTTTCACATCTAAACACCAATTCCTCACTAATTTCAATTAATCAGAAGAGGTGCATTTGTATAAACCCTTTAATATTAAACTGAACACTTCACAAATAGAGATAGGAATGCTGTAAAAGCTTGCTTAAAAGGTTATTTTGAACACATTTTTAGCTCTCAAGATGATACAGAGAAGGAAAATGAGGATATCTTTGGTACTGAGCTTTCAGGTCAGAGTTTGCGCCTGGACTTGAACTTACGGAAGAAAGGCAGACAGATGGGATCTGATTATGGTCTTCAAAAATAATTGTAGATTGATAAATTAATGGAGCTAATGGAGTCAGATAAAACTAGGGACCATCCATTTTAATTCAGGGAGCAAAGAATAAAGCCGGACGTATGAAAGTCCTTGATCTTCCGTCAAAGGGTAACTGCCATGTAGGATAACATTCCAGAGGTGGCAGTGAGTGTGAATCCTTTAAGAAGGTGTTATGTCCATTTGTGCAAAACTACAGGATCACGGAAGGAGAGTGAGATTGAGGGTAATAAAGTTGCAGACTCTTGAGCTTCTCTGATCACCTTTAAGGGATCAGACAGGATTTTAAATAGAGTTTCCTGAACTGGGTACAGGGCTTAATTCTTTTCTCTTGCCTTTCCTCGGAGTTGGATTTATAGAGATGAATCCAGAAAGAAAAGGAATGAGTGATTATGGGTCCTTGTCCAAGAACAAAGTTTTAAATGGAGCAGAGATAGTGGTGTGGTAGAGTTTAGGCAGGGAATGCAAGAGTTAGTGTAGCTGAAGAGATGAGAGAAGTACAAAAGAGTTAGAGCTCCAAAGAATACTGGTGGAGAATTAAGATCGAAGAATTGCAAAGAAAAGGTGAACAAGATCATGCTGGGATTTGAATTAGTTATTGCATATTTGTAGAAGGTAATGCCAAAGAACATGAAACTAGGTAAACTATCAGTGCAACACAAATATACAGTTCTGTTCAATAATTGACTGTAACAGGGCCAAGAACTCCTTATAAGCTACACTAATAATTGAACAGCGAATATGGTAATATAACTACAATTTCAAAATGACCAATACTTACTGGTAATAAAAGTAATTTTCAAAAGCAGAATTTTAAAGAATTCTCATCAAGGAACTTACCAGATGTCCAAACGTGCGCAGAGCCATTTCTGCTCCAATTTCTTCTCCCATGGCAATTAAAGCAATACCAAGCACTGCTACTCCCTACAAGTTTCAAATCATAACTAAATAAATTATTTGAGTCATTAACCATCACTGAACTCTAAAGTTGTTATAATGCCAAGTAAAAAAAAGGTTACTTTCGAATTTTGTACTTTCTGATTTAATCAATATTATAAAGTCGGATAATAACATTTTAAAATTAACTTGTGCAGTTAGAATCAAAATTTGTCACAATTATTTCTTTGAAATATGTTTTCCAGTATTTTCCCTGAAGCATTGGGAAACTCCATTTTTGGCCAAAACCCCAGATTCAAGTTGCGAATGAACAATTGTATGGGCATTTTACTTCGAAAGCAACTTTCACTCAATTGCATCAATGTGAGAGATAGTCTCATACTAACATTCTATTAACTGCTAGAGGTAATTAATAGAAAGGCAACAGGTCTTGTAAAAACGTTCTTAAAAATTAATAAATAATTGAGCTTTTCTTGGTAGATATTACTGTTAGTAAATAGGTTACATAGACTAAGTCAATGAAATCACCAAGAGAAGCATCCAATCACAGTCTTACACCTCCCTGAAGCAGGTGTAACTCATCAGGTTGAAGCAAAAATTGCAGAACAGTCATTTGACTAATCGAGATTCCCTTGTTTAAATTTCTGACATGTGAACTCGTTCCATTTAAATATGATTCACAAATGTGTAGTTATAAACAAACTACTTGGCCACAAAATATAAGCAATTTTATATTTCCTAAATTCTACATATATGTAAAAATCTGTAAGGAAAATAATTTGGCAACTTCCCATGGCAGCATCCATTTCAAATCCTGCAAAAGGAATGGATCTTCATCATGCAACTTTAAATATTAAATAGTTCTTTTCTGCTGGTTTTCATCATACCTGGTGTGCTCCCATATCTGCTGCATTCTCTTTTTTGTCCTTATCTTTCTCTTTCTTTTTGTCTTTATCATCTTCTTTCTCTTTTGAATCATAATGTTCACTGCAAATGTGGAGTAACTGCTGGACTTTCAGTACATTACCAGAACCTAGAGAATTATAAATGAGATAATGAAAACATAGAACATTGCCTACAAATCAATTAAAATTGTTATTTCCTCATTCAGTTTATCAAAATGACTTCCACTTTCTCTCCTGTGCAGCTCTCCTCTAAAATAGCTACCTGGAGATAAGTTCTCAGCCCTCTGATTAGTTTAATCATTAGTAATTCTTAAATAACTCAGTCGACTAGTTATTTCTCTTTGGGAAAAGCGCTCTATCAATACAAGGAAATTGATATACATTTGATTACAGGTATGAAACCAATTTACAGCACGTGTTGGTGTGCCAATTCCTGTGGAGCAAGGAGATTGGATTTTCCTGCGCTGTACTATCAATCAGGAGGTATAGCAGAAAAGGCAGATGGGATATGGGTCCCTATTGTTGGATTCCTGCCTTGCAAGCGCCACAAGTAATCTTCCTAACCTTGTCAGCCATGTTTGGTGGGCAGCATTCTTACTTCTGAGTTAAAACATTAGAATAATGTTGTTTATTCAATGTCAAAAAAGAGCATTATATTTTACTGTTTGGTGAATAAAAATGCCTTACCCAAACTGTTTCAACCTGCCAAGATGGCATCCAAATCAGATTAATTAGATTTATCAAACTGTACCAACCTGCATATGCACAGACATCTACCAAAGTATTGGCAAAACTACGAAATGGCTCAGACACGACTTCCAGGGCAGCCAGAATCGCCTCGATGGCCTCACCTTTTCCTGTGAACCAGAAATACATTACATTAACTACTTCACACAATTTTAACTTTATTTTGCAGCATGTCATAAACACAAATTTTATATATACACAATAAGACTAAAATAGTTGGTTTGGAATTACAAGAGAAGAGAAAAACCACAAGTTTAGTAAAATCTGAATGCTGCAATACATAGCTGGGGAATAATCAACATTTTAAAAGGAAAAGACAAGCTTCTGTGTTGACTGAGAACTTTCATTAGAACTCAAAAAGTGTTCAAAACATAAAAATACACAGCAGTTACAACATATTAAGGCTACCAGTTCATGCCACTGTCTATTCTTCATGCAAACAAGTTCTTCTAACCACATTTATTCACTCCATTTCCATCCCCCCCTTAAACCTTTCCCTTCATTCAGTTTTAAAATTTAATCTTTATTTTTATGGTTTCCGACTTTGCCCTTAACACAGAAATGAAATATACAGCTTCACAACTGTGTGGGTAAATTTTTCCTGATTATTATAAATCTTATGTTTAATCTTGTATCTATGCTTCCTTGTTCTAGATCCTTGAAGTACTAAAAAGAGTCTGTTTCCATCTACCTTGGCCCAAACATTGATAATTGTAAATATTCACATACCATCCAATAATTCGTGCTCTAATGAGAAACAGATCTAATTTTTCCAAAACTATTATTTTTATTTCGTTATACAAGGTATCATCCTCTATCTCTTAATTTCCCCCAATATCTCCCACATGGTGCTCTGTCAAAAAGGCTTTTCTGAAGTCCACATGCCATCAATCATGGCTGTCAACACATCAAAAAATTCTATTGTAGGATTCCCTACGATGCAGGAGGCGGCCATTCAACTCTTCGAGCCTGCACCGACAGCAAACCGATTCCAGCCCCCAGCCTCATAACTCCACGTATTTACCATGCTAACTCCCCGACACTAAGGGACAATTTAGCATGGCCAATTAACATAACCTGCACATCTTTGGACTGTGGGAGGAAATCGGAGTACCCGGAGGAAACCCACGTAGACACGGGGAGAACATGCAAACTCCACACAGTGACCCAAGGCCGGAAGTGAACCCGGGTCTCTGGCACTGTGAGGCAGCAGTGCTAACCACTGTGCTAACGTGCCGCCCAGGTTTATCAAAATGATTGTCCCTTTTGAAACCAGTGCTGGCTATTTTCTTTATCTAGATTCATACATCACCCTTAAAATACAATAAAATCTTCCCTACCTCAGTTGTTATTACCAGGTTTAGCACAATCTTTTTCAAAATGAGCTTGACACTGGTTGCTTACCAGTCCCCTGATGCACACCCACACTCAGTAATGCCCTGAAATGCGATTTCCAGGTTCTTCACTTGTTTTTTTTTCCTTTTTCCCCTCCTTGTATGGATACTCAGTTCTCAGTGCTGTGTCATCCTTTAAATTTATTACCTTTTCTAAAACGTTCCTTTTATCTGCAACGATGGTGTCCCATCTTGCTCTCGACCACTTCATGATTCACTTTTTCACTGATATCCTTCCTCTTTAGTCAAGAGTCATGTGGATGCATTAAATGCTGTCATTTTTATCATCTACAAATTGACAATCCTCTCAAGGTCCCAGCTCATCTTTAAAAATTCCCTTTTTATTAATATACATGCAAAATATGCCACTTATTTTTTATGGTTTTTACATTTTTCCTCATACTTCCTCCAAAGCTTTCTTTGTCCCACTTTTATCTTCATTCTCCTTTAGTTTTTTTTTGTTACTTCTTATTGGCCTTCAATTTTAATCGGTTTTAACCTCTATTATGGCACCCTAACTATTAGCACTCTTACTTTTTTTTTAAAAAAGGAACCTACTTATGTTGTGACTTTTCAAAATTTTAAAAATATTTCACAATTGCTCTAAATCCGTGTGCTAAACTCCCTTCGCCTAACAAAAAACAAGAGCGAGCACAATCATTTCAGCAGAATAAATAACTAATTTAAAATGTAATAAATTATTTTCTCCCCTCTCAAGCTGAATTCTTCAGCAACATGCTGAAATTATTATTCTCCATATGTTGCTCTCCTTCCAGCAAGCCTATCCACCATCAGCACCATCCTATTCCAAACCAGTATTATCACTAGTTTAGTAAAAGAACCTGTGAATCAGTGAACGGCAATTAGGAACAAAAAAATTACTTTTCACTCCTTAGCCCAGGGATACCAAAACAAACTGCTGGTCAAGCTGAGATCAATTAAGCAGAGCAATAATCGGAAATCTCATTGCTATGCATGTCTGTTACCTGATTCCAAGTCCAATTTAATTTAAAATCTAAGATGCAACAAAATAATGACTGAGTATGCAGCCCATGTGCTGCCAAGGTCAGATCTTCAGAAAATTTGCTGAAACAATTCAAATTTTGAGAAGTCCTGAACAAAGTAGAAAATTAAAATAATTAAAAGCAAGTCATTTCATAGAACTAGCACTTGTGTTGCTGCAATACTTATTCTTACCCAAATGGTTGAGACCTAGGCCTAAGGGTAGCCACCTGGCATAAGTGTCCTTCAGCTCCTGCTCCGATTTTTCCATTATAGTTTCTAAGATGGTGGAAGTAACTTCTCCATTGCATGAGCCTACTGCGATCATACCACATGCCAGAGCAGTCACACCTATCACCTGCAAGTTAAATTTGAAAGCAAAGAGTTAGGCAACTACATAGAACATGCTAATATTTAGGATTTAGTGCATTTGGAAATGGGAATAAAAGGCAACAGCCCAAGAAACTGCTTTCAACAATACAAGTACGCATTTTATTTAATTAAGTTTCAATGCAATACTATTAGGACCCAGGTATATCTCATTCGTTCATTTGCTGTGGCTCCTTGAATTTCTACCTTCACTGATGTGAGAAAATCCAGGTCACACCATCCACCTATCAGAAGAAACCTTTAACAAGATTCTTCCAACAACCAGATCAAACCCAAATTTAAATAGTTTAAACTGTAATTATGCAGCAAATGAATAGAGTTAATTGCATGAAAACTAAGCCATAAAAGAAATCAGAGCCTAAAAGGCAAAAGAAATGGGTGGTAAAGTTGGCACATGCTGAAAACTGTGCTGAGAATGCTTGATAACAACAGTAGGTGCTAAAATCAAGATTGTTCTGTTCAACAGCATTAATATTGCTTAATCATAGAAACCCTGCAGTACAGAAAGAGGCCATTCGGCCCATCGAGTCTGCACGGACCACAATCCCACCCAGGCCCTACCCCCATAATCCCTACATATTTACCCACTAATCCCTCCAACCTACGCATCTCAGGACACCAAGGGCAATTTTTAGCATGGCCAATCAACCTAACCCGCACATCTTTGGACTGAGAGAGGAAACCGGAGCACCCGGAGAAAACCCACGCAGACACGAGGAGAATGTGCAAACTCCACACAGACAGTGACCCAAGCTGGGAATCGAACCCAGGTCCCTGGAGCTGTGAAGCAGCAGTGCTAACCACTGTGCTACCGTGCCGCCCTTACCTTCAGGAGTTAAAATTTTAAACAAAATATTACTTGTGATCAACTTATTTATTGTTATTTTTGTTTCTAATTTCACCAGCATATCCACTGCCAGAATCATACCAAATTACAAATGAGACTACATGCTGACAGAATGATTCATTTATTTGGCATGTATCTAACTAATGAAGAGATAGCAGCATTTGTTCTAATTAATTGATTTAAGACAAAATGATTTACTGCATCTGCAAAAAGCAGTTGGTTGATGGACTTCACATTTACAATTATATTACAGTTTATATGTTTTTCTACAACCAATACCAAATAGACATGTATTGCTGCACTGATTAAATTATAGATTTCTGAAGATTTTCCAGGTGTTGTACAAGACGACAATCTTGCTAAGAGTTTTAAACTTTTTAGGAAAAGTGGAATTTCAAAATGATATGTTCCCTATGGCTATTGTTCCACTTCATTTTTCCTTACTTCGTAATTCTGTCACTAATTCGCTTTAGTGTACATCTTCACAAATCTAATGATCTATCGGATACCTGCTCTTAATTGTTCTGGGTTAGATAACTTGGGCTTTACCTTATTTAAAAATTCATAAGTTTTAAAAACAAGTACATAGCAAAGCATCAGAGCTTAATGTATTAAAGCACTTACTGTAATAAAAGTAATTTCATTGTATAAATCTAAAAATTTAATAATCTAAAAATCTAATAAATCCAAAAAGAATCAAATACAAGCAAGTCTCACTCATCATTTCATACAAACCTGCAATTCATTCACAAACGAATAAAATTTTTGCATTCACTATCCTATCCAGAAAACTATCCCAGATATAAATAGTTTTTGTGGTCATCCATTGTTCATGTTTTCAAATTTCCTTAAATCATTGACTCCTACAGCATAGATGGAAGCCATTCAGCTTAACATGTTTATGCCAATTTTTTTGAATGACAATTAATACCATATCCTGTTCTTTACCCATAGCTCTGCAAATGATTCCTTCAGAACAGAGAGAGAAGAATGGAATATGAATTTCACCACCCAAAAAAGTCCCCCCCCCCGCGGAGGTTACTTAGGGTAGCAACTGACCGATGCTCTGAAAGATGATCTCAATCTGATTTTAACCTCTCTCTTCCATTCAGCTTTCAACTGATATCCTGCAACATTTTCAGTTTTCATTGAGAATTTCAACATTGGCAGTTTTTATTCATACCTCCATGCTGGATTTAGAATCTCGCGTCACAGGAAGGAGGAGAGCAAGTACATCTTCCCGATTTGAGCCTGCATAGGCAAGACCAAGCCTGCCAACCAAAAAGTTAAAGAAATTACACTAAGACACTGTTTATGCAATCTGCATACAATCAGAATCAGGGGAAAACTGTCCACTAAGTTTAAATTCATCTGTATATTTTACAACTCTATATACTTCTCCAATTAATGTCTAGAGATTGACGATGCCAAAATTAAAAATATATTTGGAGAAACCATGCATAAGATTAGAATTCTTCATTCTACAAACTATTCTTCTTGGCAAATGGCCTTTAAAATCCAGATGTTGGCATTATTTCATACAGAAAGCGAGTTCCTCATTAATCTTTAGCGAACTGGACAACAGAACTTCTGAAGATGTCATATGGACTCAAAATATTAACACTGTTTCTCTCTCTAAAGCTGTTGCCGGACCTGCTGAGATTTTCCAACAATTTCTGTTTTTATTTCAAGTTTTCAACATCCGCAGTATTTTACTTTTATTATAGAAGAGAATTTGTCAATGCACTATCAGGATGTTGACACTGCAAATCTGAAAATTAATCCTGCAGCAATAGCTTAACATGCAAAACAGTAAATGATTAACCATGACTAGAATTCTAAAAATTAAACTGGCAAGAAACCAGCCTATTTCTTCAAGTTCCACCTCAAAAATGGAAGCAAGATGTGAAGACAAAAGAAATATTTTAAGTTGAACAGAAATTAAAGACACGGCACAGAATATAGATAAAATGATAGGAAGAGAAAGTGATTTTTTAAATATTTATGCAGCATTGCATTACAGTTAAACAAATTATTTGCAATGTTAAGTTAAGGAATGCAGAGGTGAAAAAGTAGGAAATCTGAATATCCTTGGTTCAGAGAAATTTTAGTCTGCTATATTTAGTCATTCAACATCTATATTTTTTCCGTCAGGTGCTTTATTATTTCTATTTTAGCTTCCCTGCTGTCACTCCCTTATTTTCTAATTGGGGATATCATATTGCACCACTGAATAACTGATTCTGTTTTCGACATTTCAGTGTTTATTAATTCACACATTGTAAAAATGATATTTAAGTGAATATTAAAAACAGCTCATTCAAGAACTGATGGCATTTCATTTAGCCACATTTCAAAATAAAACTAAATTAAATTTGCAACATCGTGACTAAAGTTCCAGAATGACCTAGCACATTTTGCCAATCTTTTGGATAACCACTGTCAATAAAGTACAATTGGGATCAATTAGATGGAGTTTACAAATGTGCAAATGAAGACAATGCTTACCCAAAGATGGCTCCAATTCTCATTGTATTACTGCTGTGTAGGACATAGTCTGAGAGAAGAGCAAGTGCCGGATCACACTCATTTCGGACACCAGAATTTACAATACCACACGCAAGCAAGGCACCAGACTGGAATAGAAGGCATTAATGGTTAGCTGTTTAATCAAACGATAGACACCATAAAAATTGCCCTGACATTACTCAAGAGTTGTACTTTTTCCAAGTACTGTTTGTTAAGTAGAGATGGCAGCAGAGTGGTAACATTACTAGACCAGTTTTTAAAAAAGTATTTCATGGGATGCAGGTGTTGTAGGCAAGGCCAGGATATGTTGTGCATCCTTAATTACCCTCGGACTGAAGGCAGCTAAGTTTCAACCACATTGGGTCTCGAGTTACATGTAGGCCAGACCAGGCAAGGATGGCAGATTTCTTTCCCTCAAGGACATTAGTGAACCAGATGGTTTTTTTGCAACAATTAATAGTATCATGGTCACCATTATGGAGACTAGCTTTATCCATCGAATTCAAATTCAACGTGCTGCCATGATGGGATTTTAAGCCATGTTTCTAGTGCATGAGGCTTGACCTCTGGTTTACTAATCCAGTGGTATTACCACTATGCCACCGTCTCCCCAGAGGCCCAGATTAATGTGCCAAAGACAGGAATTAAAATCCCTTCATGCAACTGGGGAATTTAAATTCAATTAATTACTACATCTAGAATAGAATGCTTGTCTCACTAATAATGACAACACTATCAGATTGTCATTATGAACCCATCTGATTCACCAATACTCTTCAAGGGAGGAAACCTATCATCTTTACGTGGTCAGGTCTACACGCAACTCCAAATCCACAGCAATATGGCTGATTCTTAACGCTGTTCTAAAATGGTCTAACAAGTCACTTATGGGCAATAAATACCACCCTTGTCTCTGGTACCCAAATTCCATGAAAGAATAAACAAATGGCATTTACTCTGAATAAATGTGGCTGAGGAAATTACTATAGTATTTGCATCTGTAGTAACTATCTAATTATATTACATCTAAAATATCTGAATTGTTAATATACTATTAAACAAATCATATTCAGAAAGTATTTTAAGCCAATAAATTAATTTCTGGTGCACTCAAGAGACTTGAAAATTGATCTTAAATGAAGCTTGCTCCAGAATGCCCAGAACAAAAAAGGAAATAGGTTGGGCTTTGCATCTGCAATTTTAATACTTAGCAAAAATGCACTGGAATACAACTTCCTAGAAAGACATTTTAACTATTGTATCGCTAAAATCTACAACATAGAGCTTCTGCTCATTGCATTTTCATCAATTGCATGAAATAGACAATAGATAACAAATAGGACTAATATTTTAGTGCAAAAATAGGGCCTATAAGTCTTTATCCAAATGCCAAACGAAAAAAAACAGCAGCACACACAATTGTTGGCAAAAGTTGTTCATAAAGAACAATTGTAGCAGAATTCATTTTTTAAAGGAATAAAATCACCTGGCTTTATTTCAAACTGCTCTTTAAAAAAAATACTTTATTCATGTTACATATAAGCAATACCTTTCTATTCAAAAATTGAACCGGAAGAAAAACACAAGTTCCTACACGATAACAACCCACTACGATAAGGATTGACTATAATGTTTATAACATATAAAATCTTTAAAACATAACGTGTAAAACTGTTCCACAGAGTTGGGAGGAAATACAAAGGAGCAGTTATTTCCCCCAAAGTAAAATGGTAGGACTGGAAACTAAATGTTAACAGAAATAATTCAATTCACAGCAAAATCAGAATACTACTAACAACTGAATCAGCATTAGTGGCAAATAAAATTACTTGTTTAGTGAATCCATTAGCAGAGCTGTATTAAAGTGGAATGTTTTTGCAAGCTGTCAACTTTTTTAAAAAAAACTTTACAGGGTGATTTTCCTGAAGCTTTCATGGTAGTAATTGGCTACATTGGATTTTCCTGGATACATGGGCTGGAACTCTACGGATGTTCACACCAGCAGGATTCGCCAGTCCTGTCGGCAGTGCACCCCCGCCCGCAGGTTTCCTGCCAGCGCGGGATGACGTCATTGGGAATTCCCATTGACAAAAGGTGGGAACCAGAGAATCCTGCCGTTAGCAAACAATGTGCCACCTCCCACTGGTAGGCCAGAGAATCTCACCCAAGATGTCTGGATATCTTTTCACATAGCATATGAACAGCTTGGCAACAGGGCACATAGTGGTAACATTACTAGACCAGTTTTAAAAGAAGTAT
The DNA here is from genome assembly GCF_964213995.1 of Mustelus asterias. Classification (NCBI taxonomy): domain Eukaryota; kingdom Metazoa; phylum Chordata; class Chondrichthyes; order Carcharhiniformes; family Triakidae; genus Mustelus; species Mustelus asterias. The sequence continues at coordinate 33,687,907 of NC_135803.1, read as the reverse complement.
TTCATGGGATGCAGGTGTTGTAGGCAAGGCCAGGATATGTTGTGCATCCTTAATTACCCTCGGACTGAGGGCAGCTAAAGTTTCAACCACATTGGGTCTCGAGTTACATGTAGGCCTGACCAAACTTGTCAAATAACTTTAAACATATGATATATATTTGGAATTTAGGCCTCACCTTAATATAGTCTTCCGAAGAGTACAAATACTTGTCAATTTGTGTCAAACCACCATCAACATCCCAAAGTAGTATCATACCTAATGAAGCTGCAGCACTTAACATGCCTAGTAACAAACAAAAATGAAATGGATCAATTACCCAGCCAGTACATCATGCTTGATATTTTAACAACATTCAGGAGATACTCACCATGGTCTTTGTTTTTGTATAGCCATTTATTACCATCTTCTGTCAATAGTTTATCCTGTCCAAATGCAGCATTTACAAAACCATTAACAAACGATGAAGCAAGGTTCATACGAGCAGAATCAATCTGGGAGCCAGTGCTACCAAAACCTATAAATTAAAAAAATTCAGTACTTTAATTTCTAAACACAAATTTTTCTTATCGAGCACACTGCAGTACTCTTACTCTCCACACCACTAATAATACATTAAGTATTTCGTAAAAGGTCCTAATTATTCCAAAGTTTCATTTTTTTATTACATCCATTAAATTTTCTTCCAACTCTAAATGTTGATGTGCTACTGCTCCACACAAGTGTGACCTTCTGGTACTTTGCTCAAATAAATATCTTTCATTTCTAAGTCCATCAGCTGTTGGCTGCCTATTAAACCAGGACAGTATCACTGTACTGTCCTTTCATAATGGCCACACATACATTTTACAGGTTAGAGAGTTTCTGTCACTTGATGTCACTACTGTAGACCTCTGCCGTCATCCTCCTGCTGGGTGATTTGGGAAGAAGCTGAGAGCAGTAATTGGCTACATTAGATTTTCCTCAATACATGATGCCTGGATATCTTTTCACATGGCATAGCTGCACTTGCAACAGCTTGGCACCAGGGCACATAGCAGGTGGCTAGGCTGTTGTTAGGGTCAATAGCTTTGGCTATGTGCTGGCAACCACCTGTAAGTGCTATGGGGCCAATTTAATGGGTCAGACAACGATAATGCGATTGCTCAGCATGAATATCATCCATTTGGCATTTTCGGAAAACAGGACAACTTCACATATTGGCCTCTCATTAATGAGAATGGATATGTTCATGGATCTCTCTTTAAACAAGGTATAATCATTTATTTGAAATAGCTTTAAGGGATAATGAGAAAATAGCATTCATATTCCATTCAATATTACTTCACTGCACAGATTTCTATCAAGGCAACACAAAATTACAACAAATAAAAAAGTTGTAAACAAACTTTTCCCCCAAAGTTAGCCAACACTGAAGAGCTTCTATAGAAATGTTGAGACTAATTTCTATTGGTATCAAATTGAGAAATGTTAACCTAAAAAGACAGTGATGATTACAATGGTCCCACTTCTAAACTAATGCAAACTTACGGTTATTTTCCAAATGTGTCTTGTAAATATCCTCTGGTACTTTAGGCTCCATAATGTCCAGCTGGGGAGAAAACAGATATTTCTTGTATCAAATAGCATAATTGAAATTTTTAATAGATTGTGCTTCTCTACATTAATAGGCAAATTTAGGTTACCCCCTCCCCCTACCTGTACCATTTCCTTTATTCTTTGAATAACTTTCACCTTGCTTTTCCCCATCTCTAACCTCTACAAGTTCTTCAACCCCTAAATGTTTGGCATCTGATGCATCCTTCCTCTTTTCACTCCACAGCTGGTGACCCTGTCTTCAGCACATAGGATTCATGCTTAGATTTTCTCCAAATATCTTTCCAGCTCTACCCAACATTCTTTAAAGGCTTTTTAAAAAATCCACCTCTATTATCTAACTTATCCACAAATCCTCCTGCTTTGGGTCAGTGGTGATTGTTCCTGATGCAGCTGTGAAATGCATTGTAGCACTTAGCTATCTAAAAACCAGGCTGCTGTTTACATGCATAACAATAGAATAGGGGGATAGCATAGCTTAGCATTGCCAATCAATCAGGCCATAGGCCTAACACAATGCTTTTCTTGATTTGAAACATCCACAAGCAGCTTTTATAGAGTCAGAGGTTTACAGCATGGAAACAGGCCCTTCGGCCCAACTTATCATGCCACCCTTTGTTTTTTAAAAAACCCCGAAGCTAGTCCCAATTGTCTGCATTTGGCCCATATCCCTCTACACCCATCATATCCATGTAACTGTCTAAACACTTTTTAAAAGATAAAATTGTATCCGTCTCTACTACTACCTCTGGCAGCTTGTTCCAGACACTCACCACCCTGTGTGTGAAAGAATTGCCCATCTGGACACTTTTGTATCTCTCCCCTCTCACCTTAAACCTATGCCCTCTAGTTTTAGACTCCCCTACCTTTGGGAAAAGATACTGACTACCTACCTTATCGATGCCCCTCATTATTTTATAGACCTCTATAAGGTCACCCCTCAGCCTCCTACGCTCCAAAAAAAGTCCCAGTCTATTCAGCCTCTCCTTATAACTCAAGCCATCAAGTCCCTGTAGCACCCTAGTAAATCTTTTCTGCACTCTTTCTAGTTTAATAATATCCTTTCTAGTTTAATAATATCCTTTCTATAATAGGGTGACCAGAACTGTACACAGTATTCCAAGTGTGTACTTAATTGAAGACTGTGCCAGAGACAGCCAGACTGTGGAGGATAAAGCAGCGGTGTAGAGACATTAATATAAATATTGGATTCCAAAAATAATGTCATAGGAGCAGGTGAGGACATCACTGGATAATTTCCATAAATCCTGCATAAAGGAGTTAATTGATGAATCCAATGATTTAAATGTAACTGGCTATGGAAGATCGAAAAGATTACAGTAAGAACTCAAACTTAACTATGTTCTAAATCACAGTCAAATATTTGGGGAAAATCTTTGGACTGCACAAGATCGGACTTGAAATAAAAACTTTTCCCATTTTGTGTTATTAGCATCATCAGTGGCTGTTCTGCGTGGAAGAGTAAGGTATCTAACAAAGAAACCCTAATCTAAGAGTGATCCAAGTTGTTGTATTTCAATAAACAGGCCAAGAACCATAGCTTCTCAATTCTAATGCAATATTGTATCCACTGCTTTAGGAGAGTTGATACCACCCTGGTGGCGATCATACTGCTTACTTCTGCAACATTCAAGACAAATAGATTGAAGGACAAATAAGGCTGATCTGGTATTTGCGGGTTATGCAGGATATTCTCAAAACAAACCTGACCTTGGAAGAACACATTCAAATTTGTTTTGAGACAGTCTTGGACAATGGTTTTTGGAAGCCACAACATTCACTGCCACTCAATATTTGTACTTTGTTTTGTATAGCTCTATGGCTGTCTAGTATTAACTGGCATAAAAACGCTGGAAGTACTCAGCAGGTCACGTGGCATCCTTGGAAGAGAAACAAAGTTAATGTTGATGGCTTTTAATCAGAACTGGAAGAAGTTAGAGATGTAGCAAGTACAGACTCAGGAAAAGGAGAGAGAAAAGAACAAAAAGGGAAGGTCTGGCAGACCTAAGTAATGCCAGAATTTTCTGCTTTTATTTCATATTATACGCATTTGCAGCTTTTTCCTTTTCTATGGGTCTAGAAGCAGTGCAAATGGGAATAGCAGAATCATAACCAAAAGCTGCTGTCCAGAACAACAGGGGCAGAGGTTGTGATCTGAAATTGTTCAAACATGGAATCAGGAGTTCCACCAAGTGTCTAACTAAATGATGAGGTGTTGCTCCTCAAGCTTATGTGGAGCTTCATCAGAATAGCACATGGGTCCAAATGGGAGGGGGCAGGGAATTAAAATGACAGGCGACCGGAAGATCAGGGTCAGACTCGCAGACTGAATGGAGTTGTTCCACAAAGTGGTCAGGTAATGTATTTGGTGTCACCAGTGTAAAGGAAACCGCATAGGGGTGGGCAATACATGCTGGCCTAGCCAGTTACGCCCATACCCTGAAAATAAAAACAGCAGCAAATACAGCATATGTAATTGAAAGAAATACAAGTAAATCTCTAGATGTACAGGATGTGCTGTTTGAGGGGAGGGTTGTTTGGGGTAATTTAAGAGTGCATCAGAGTGCCACGGAGGAAGTGGCTTCTTTAGAATGCATTCCCTTCTTTAGAAAGGGAGGAGGAAAGATGTGTCTGGATGTGGCATCACACTAGAGGTGACAGAAATGACGGAGTATGATCAGTTGAATGTGGAGGCTGATGGGGTGGAAGTTATGGACAAGAGGAACCCCATCATGGCTACGGGAGGAAGGCATGGGGTGAAAACCAAATTGTAGGAAATGGGATGGACCTGGTTCGGGGCAGTGTTAAACATGATGGAGGGCAACTCTTGGTTGGGGAGTTTTTCTACAGAACAGGATGGGAGGAAGTGCAGTCAAAGCAGCTTCAGTTTATACTTGGTATGTTCAATAGCCTAGATCCAGAAATGTAGACAGAGAAGTCAAAGAAAGAGCAAGCATCAAGCTGAAACTGTAACTTCCTGTTTGTCTCTCTACAGATGCTGTCTGATCAGAGTATTTCCAACATTTTCTGTTATTATTTCAGATTTCCTGCACCCTCCATGTTTTATTTTTGTATTGGAGCCAAATGGCATCTGGTTTGCTTCAGTGATACTGAGCTATATGATGTTGAGACATCTGATCTTAACAAGGTTACCAGTTCAGTGCCAGAGTGATAATTCCTTGGAGGACTTTTGCAATCTTTCCTTTTTATACACAATCACTGTTGACATTCTTTTGCTGCCAAATGGTGCTAGCAAGATCCAAGTAAATGTTACCTCGATACCATCAGTCAGTGCTGGGATATCGCAGCACTGAGAAGTCTTTGGCACTAAATGGAACAAATGATCTTTAGTACAGACTGATAAAGATAATTGCATTTCAGGGATGTTATTCAGTCAACTTCAGAAGTCTGATTTCTCTGTTCAATCACAGTACCTAACTGCCTGAAAAGTTTCTAAAGTTTGGCCTTAAAAGGACTTGCCAGTCAATTTCCCCCCCAATTAAGGAATGCTAGCATTTATCCGTTAGCATCCCTGGCTGCCAGTACAATTACATAATGACCAGAATACCCTGTCAATCATCCCACTGCTGTTTTCCTGTCTCTTTAAAATACCTTCTCACTTTATCCAAATAACTGAGCTCAGCAGCCATCACTAGCTCCTATCGATGGAGTGTTGCGTACACACAATACCAAAGTTGGTTTGACCTCAATAACAAAACAGTAAATATAAAATGCTTCTGAAAGTGTTTGTCAATCTGTAGGATCCATATTGAACAAATATTTTCCATAATCCAACCAAATATTTCACATTCGTTTAAGTTCAACATAGCGTTATTTGGAGCCACTGCAGAAAAATCTTCGTTTTGTCTACAGCAAACTTCAAACAGTTGCATTTGCTAAATTAAACTGTGACTTACCTCTCTTGCAAGGGCCAAGAAGTTGCTGTTCAATTGAACATTTGACATTATCTCTGTCAGATCTTCATAGTCCTCCACATCCTCATTTAGTTCCAAGAATACACCGTGGCGACCCAACATAAATGCTACCTGCTTCTGAATAACGCTGTAAATTAAGTAACAATATTAAACAATGATCACAAACAAGTGTTTATTGTAGCTTTGTGTCACTACTTGATTAGCATTAGAAAATGCGGTCTATGGTTCCACAGGCTCGGTTGCCCTTTAGGGCCTCACACGGTTGCAAATGCTCAAAGTACATACTGTTGGTAGGCTACACCATCATATCAACCAATCAAGCCCAAACCTATTTTCACTTGGGGCGGCACGGTAGCACAGTGGTTAGCACTGCTGCTTCACAGCTCCAGGGTCCCGGGTTCGATTCCCGGCTCGGGTCACTGTCTGTGTGGAGTTTGCACATTCTCCTCGTGTTTGCGTGGGTTTCCTCCGGGTGCTCCGGTTTCCTCCCACAGTCCAAAGATGTGCGGGTTAGGTTGATTGGCCAGGTTAAAATTGCCCCTGAGATGTGTAGGTTAGAGGGATTAGCGGGTAAATATGTGGGGGTAGGGCCTGGGTGGGATTGTGGTCGGTGCAGACTCGATGGGCCGAATGGCCTCCTTCTGCACTGTAGGGTTTCTATGATTTCTATGACTTCCTGTCTGCACATAATGGGAGTGACTAGTTTATCAAGGGTGCCTAATCTTAATTTGGAGAGGCAGTGGCATAGTGGTATTGTCACTGGACTAGTGATCCAGAGACGCAGGGTTCAAATCCCATCACAGCAGGTGTTGAAATTTAAATTCAATAAAAATCTGTAATTAAATATCTAATGATGACCATGAAACCATTGTTGATTTTCATAAAAATGTCACTAATGTGCTTTAGGGAAGGAAATGGGCCATCCTTACCTGGTCTGGCCTATGTGTGACTCCAGACCCACAGCAATGCAGTTGACTCTAAAATGCCATCCAAAATGCCCTAGCAAATCACTCATTGAATCAAACTGCTGGAAGAAGTTAATAAGGAAATGAAACCAAAGTTCAAGTTCATTTATTAGTGTCAACACTGCAATGAAGTTACTATGAAAATCCCCTAGTTGCCACACTCCGGCGCCTGTTCGGCTACACTGAGGGAGAATTTAGCATGGCCCAATCCATCTAACCTGCACATCTTTGGACTGTGGGAGAAAAAACTGGAGCACCTGGAGGAAACCCACGCACCCACAAAACATGCAGACTCCGCACAGACAGTGACCAGACGGACCACCTGGCATCAGCCTAGGCATCAGAAATGACAGTGGCAAACCAGTCTATCTTGCAAGTTCTCTCCACAATCTGGGGGTTTGTGCCAAAATTATGAGAGCTGTCTCACAGATCAGTCAAGCCACTACCAACGCAGCACACACTATTGTACTGAAACATGAGTCTTGAACCTATAACCTTCTGACTGAAGTGAGAGTACTATCATCTAACTCATGCTGGCAATGTTGATTAATTACTGCACTTTTAACAATGTATTCTTTTTGGCACTTTTAATAATTGGGTAAAAAATTGGAATAGAAAAGTTGAGCAGTAAGAAATGTATTAAGGTGACTGCAAGTGCAGTATGAACAAGTCTTGTCTCAAGTTTTCACTTGCATCACAGTACTAACTACTGCAATAACTTTTCAGTCAGCTCATAGGTAGATTGAATTCCATCGGTAAGTGTGCAAAGAAAATGGTTTAATCAGTTAAGCAGGGGGAAGCAATAAATTGATTAACTACTGCAGAAGTTAGCACAGTTACTATAATCATAGCTTGGGATACATCAGTAAATATCATTGTATAACTTAAACTTGTGCATAATAACATTCAATGTATAATTAGGATCTTTTTTGTTCCACACAGGTTTCTGTACCCTTCTTAAACTTTTGGAGAAAAATATTTTCTGTCAATCCACTCCAAATGTCCCGAGTAAGATTGTCTGTACAGCAATAAGCAGTATAGATCAGAGGGATCTAGGTCACGTTCTCAATCTGTGCTGTCAGCCAAGTTCAGCTGGGATAATAGTTTGGATTCTACAACTGATTGCAGTACTCAATTATAGTCTAGATGACAAAATTAACACGGGAAAGGTACTTGAATACAAACAAGCAGAGAACCATGGTTCAGCAAACATCAGTACTTTAGAAATGAAAAGCAAAATATAAATGAATTTGGTGGACTAATAAACAATAGTAGCGTGTTAGAAGTGCATCTTCCTAGTTTTTAAGACAACTCTTTCAACTAGAGACCTTACATGAAACATTTTAACAATTAATCGAATACATATTGATTTGAAATTATTACATACACATCTTTACAGGAAGTAAAAATATCTTCAACTAGTTCCATGTCATTTAACATCAGTGCAAGACGCAGAGCCTCAGGGTAGCGATTGAATTTCCGGAAAATACTAAGAGCACATCGAAGCAAAGCAGAATTTTCTGGTTCAGGAACATAACTGACACAGCTGAAAAATAAATAAAATAAAAAATCACTTGAAGCACAAGTTTGAAACCAATATACAAAATAATGCACCATAAAATTAAAATAATATTCGATCACAGTTAAGGTCTGCATTTTATCAAGCCAACTCATTCAATAAAAAGAATATCTTACAATTTGCAAGACTTGCAGTAAAAACTTTCCAGTAAATTCTAATCACAAACAAAATGTGTCTAATGTAGAAAACAAATAATGATGGTATGTAATACAATGAAATACAACAAAAAAAAGACTGAATCGGTAGAATCTAATTATAAGCTTCACAATCTTTACTAGGTTGTACTGAGGTTTAGTAATGCAACTTTTACTACAACTTTTCCTCAGACAGCAAATTTCTACTCAGCCACTCTGGAACAGAGCTGGGCATGCACATGAAGCTGATTTTGTTTAAAATCATAAAGGAGGCAAATAAAACTTGATTTTCTAATTCGACACAAACACACATACTATACTCAGCAAGCCAAGACGAAGTGCAAACCTTTAGTGAAATGGAGCAAGCAGGTCGGGTCTGATCAGACCAGAGTCTGATAGTAATTAGTCCCCAACTTTAAGTCACATATTTGATCAATATTGTTCTTTGATTGACATTAAAGTCAAGGAACCAATCTTAAGGCAATTTGGGAAGCAGAGAAGTTAACTTGTTTGGTATGGGAATTTTTCACAACAGGTCGAGAAGCAGGAAGGTGCACCGGTGAGGGATCGCAGTGTTTCCATGGGCTAAATGGCATAATTACTGTGACAATTGATATTGAGTTTCCATTATAAACGGGAACATAGAAATTTATAATGTAAAGATTGACAGGAAGGCCATAAGAACTAAGAGAAGGTACTTAAGTGAAAATATTATACAACAGATAATGATGGGATAAAATTATTCAAACGCCTTTTTGATCCAGCCAGGGGATTCTTCACCTTTCTAACAGAGGCAAAAGGCAGTCAAAAGTTGAAACTGTACTACACATTGAACAAACTCAAGGTGTACCTAAAGCTATACACAAAGTTAATTTCCAACTAATATGATAATTCATGTTACAAAAGCTGCAGAAAGATGCTTCAACACACCTTGTTAAATATAAGCAGACTTTAGAATACGCATTTTCATCAATATAATCTTCCAGCATATTGAGATGTTCAATCTCCATGAGAAGGTCACATGCCTCATGCTCAGCATTGTGAGCCATATTATAGGGAACTACCTCTTTTACCAGAGTGAGTAGTATTTCATGTTGAGCTTTATCATTCTCGTCTACCTCCTGCCATTCTTTCGCAACCTCACCTGCCAGATGCCTGGAAAAGAAAATAATGTTAAGATATCAAAAACTTAAGAAACCACCTGACTGCAGTCAGCTGTCACAACAATTATAAATCCTGAAAAAAATTAATTAGTACTCGAAAAATAAACATTTTCACTTATGAAAAATACTCCCATCAAATCTGAGTGCTAAATGAGCCACTCAGATTTGACTATCAGTTGTGCTTCACCTAGACAAGTTTGCTACTTGCTCCATCTCTTTTAAAGCCCCAGGAGACGTCATGCCTTTGGACTGGATAATCCCCTTGTGATGGGCAGAAATGCTGGTCTAGCCAGTGATGTCCACATCATGCAAATTAATTTTTAAAAATCCGATATTTACATCAATAGCATCAGCTGAATTAATGCTAACCATCAGGGATAGAGACGGATATAAAAAAAGCAACAAAAAAAAACAGAGACAAAGATAGAAATGTTGATGAAGCTAAATGGGTAGCAATACAAGGATTGAACTGAAGACTATTGACAAGTAAGTTTGCTCTGGTTCCTAGAACTTTCTTTTTTGTTATATAGTTTCAGATGTATGCAAGACTGATGGTTCATAGTGGCTTGCCTCCTCCCTTGCAGAGAGATGTCCCTCAAATTATATGTAACCAATCATCTCTTTCTAACGAAGACAGATGTCTGTAGTTCCTTGTGGGCTATGCCTGCAATCTGAATATTGACCTGCCACGGTTTTATTCTCTATATGCAAAACACTTCAAATATTTTAGATATTTAAGTTCCCTTACTGTCTTAAAGTAGTAATTTATATAGCATGCTATCACAGCCCTCCAATGTTCCAAAGCTTTGAAATGAAATAGCTCAAAACAAGGTCATGGATTTTATACGAGGCAAATATCACAATTATTTTGCAAACCAACAACAATAAATTGAATAACCAGTTAAACTTTATTTAAAGACTGATGTTGATAGAAATGTGTAATCAGTAAACAAAGCACCTTTTCCCTATCAAGGGCAATTTATACTAAGGAAATTTATCATAGGTTACACTATTAGTAGGCAGCTTACATTTCCTTTAAAACTCTACCTGGTTTGTTCCAACATTATTACCAACATTACTAGTTGTATAGGTTTAAAGTAAATTGGCATTTCTACCTTAACATAGCTGGATTCATGCAAAACATAATCTAGAATACCACCATGTGGAAGTGAGTCACCTGGCCCAGCTAGTTTGTGCCTGTGTTTTTCATGAGCCACCTAGTTTTGCTTCAACTTTCCTACCAACTCGTCATCCTATTTAATATTCCACTTTTTCAAGTAATGTAAACATCTTTCATGATTTATGTCCTATAGCAAACAATTCCACACAATAACCTCAACATGAAAAATATAATATAAAATAATAAACTCCAGTTTTTTTGTTAAAACACACCTGACATATTCATGCCCCCATGAAGTCAGCTCTTCCTGAGATCCTTGAAGCCTATATTTCAGACATTCCCGGTCTCCGCTCATTGTCATGGCTAAGACTGACACAATGTCAGCACAAAACCTCTGTAAGAAAAAGATTACTTCTACTTTAATGAACATTCTCACTTTTCCTTGTAATTCAATTAAACTGGCTCCTTGAATGATACAGATGATTTCAGTGTTAAGTTTTGTCAACTTTCAGAACAGGTGCAGCTTTGCACTGAATAGTTACCATTTGAGCCTCTCTCCCATGGCTCAGCTGGTGAAAATAGTTACCAGTTAAAATATACAGTTCAGAAAGTCCCAGGATCAATAGTGTTTCAGACAATGAGTAGATTTCACCTGGTGTAAGAATATAGGCATTTGAAGAATAAAATTGTCAGGTTGTATAGCTTTGATCCAGCTATTCCATAAATGTATCAATACGACTAGAGTCTGACTCCTGTACCATGACATGTCCACTGTCAGGTAGACTATCAATGGCCAGATTTTAATTAAGTGGAATTCGATGCATCTAAATACCAAATTACAATCAGTGTCTGTGAAACTGTATCAGATAGGGTGTGTACACCTTGAGAATGGGGTAGAGGGATGAATAGGGGGTTGGGGAGCAGAGAGGAAAGAAAAAGATCTTCAGAATATTAAAAACTTTACCAGTAAACTCATGGGATTTTGTACTATTTCAAATCTTCTATTATGGAAAAGGAAATTCAAGTTAACCATAAAATCCACAAGAAATGTTTCCAAGCAAGTTCTTTAATCACATTTCTGTGGTGCTCCGTAACGTGATATTTAAACAAAGAGCAATACAAAGAACAAAGAACAATACAGCACAGGAACAGGCCCTTCGGCCCTCCAAGCCCGCGCCGCTCCCCGGTCCAGGATTGAATCCTGAATCCAGGATCCCCGCCCAATTTTCCAGCCTATCTACATCCTAATATCCTATCCACCGAGCTGTCCCTCACAGCTACGATGCTTAGTTCATCACAACCTATTAACTCACCCCCACCCCCCCATTCCAGACCATGTGATCTCCAGGGAGAGGCGAAAACCCAGAGTGAAAACCCCAGGGCCAATATGGGGAAAAAAAATCTGGGAAATTCCTCTCCGACCCCCTGTGGCGATCGAAACGAGTCCAGGAGATCACACTGGCCCTGATCAGAAAATGCTTCCCAACCCTATGCAATGTCACAACTAAGGACTTTAAATCTAAAAGTCAGCAATGTTTTAGTATATTAATGAAGCTTGCTGGTTATTGCTCAGCAAGTATGACAGTGCGCTGTTTCTTAAAACAGGAATACAATGTATTATCCTGCAACTGTGTTTATTAAAGCCGCTTGTCCTTTTGTTGTAAGTGAAGATACATTGAGAAAAGTACAGTATTTAATTGCCATTTTGTCAAGTACTATGAAGTTTGGAACAGTTTTACGCTGCAGTTCAAAAGCACAGATCAGAAACATCCAGCATTTTAAGGCTGTTTTGTAAGTATAAAAATCTATTTTGAAACACATTATATACAAATGACGACCCATTGGGTCTTCGTGGCAAATCTCAATTTGTGTTACAAATACATTTTTCTGCAAGACGAAGTCATAGACTCGGATATATAATTTACAATACAAAAACAAGCCAATTGGCCCAACTCAGTACGCACAGCTCCAAAGCCCACAAGGTCATTATTTTTCCCATCGTGTCTGTGTTTGCTCTTTCCTGGAGCAAGGCAAACTCATTCCATTACCCAGCTCTCTCCCCATCGCCTTGAAACTTCCTCTGCTTCAAATAGTTATCCACTTTTACCTTAAAAAAAATGCAACACCCCTTAACTCAGCCACTACCCTATAATCTTATGTGATCCAACTGAGTTTTATGCCAATAATTTCTTGTAACCTCTTACTTTCTCCACAATTGTTTTAAGTTGATGATTCACCGCCGGAGGGCATAGTCTTTTCTTGTATCAAAATTTTCTTCATAATTTCGTGAACCTGTCAAACCTCCTCCACTCTGGAAATAATCAAAGTTTCAAAGATCTCCCTCTAACAACTTCCTGGCCTCAGCTTTGTACCCCCTCTCTGACTTTCCAAAATGGGACACCCAAAATCACAGATACTATTCTAACTTGCCTAACTGACATCTAGCATGAATTAATCAGTACAAAATTTAACTCAAATTTTAAAAGTTATTTAATTTACATGTATAGAAATTTAGAAATGTACATTATTTCAACTTACAGGGTTCAATATTTTAATGCCTTTTCCTGACAAAAGTTCTACAGTACCCAGCTACAGCTTCTAAAGTAAAGTAAAGAGTAAAGTTTATTTATTCGTCATGAGTTAGGCTTACACTTACGCTGCAATGAAGTTACTGTGAAATTCCCCTAGTCGTCACACTACGGCGCCTGTTCGGGTCAATGCACTTAACATTTACTGGTTGTTATGGGAAAATATGATTTACTTAAAGTTGTTTCCCTTAAAGTTGCACTTTTCAGAAATATAACAATGTTAGGTGCGGAATTACCACACCTTAAATTCCCCATTTTTAAAATCCAAATTTCTATTGGCCTTTTATGGCCTTCAGACTTGCATTTTCACATTATGTAATTGATCCCATGGCTGTTGCTGTTCATCCACACTCTCATATCTGCTACTTGCCTGCTCATTTTACTAACTGCTGCATGCCACTCTGAAGTCTTTCACAGATCTTGTGTTTACTAACCTTTTACCTTACTCTATACCCAAGTCTATAGCACCAGCATCGACTTCGAGTACCCAACTTTCAATTCTTCTCTCTTTCGAGGAACATCCTAACTGCTTCCTGTTCATCAACTAACCCACTATCCATGTTACTGCATTTCCTCTTATGGCATGTACGTGAATTCTCTATTAAAGTCTTTTATGAGACAGTTCCTTCTGAAAATCCATCAACACTATTTGCATTCTCTTCATCTATGCAATCAGTCTCACTTTTCAAAACACTTATTTGCCTTTAACAAATCATACTGACTTTCCTCGAATAACCCATGCATTTCTAGAAGCTTATAAATGTTACCTCCAACTATAGATTCCAAGATAAAAACAGAAAAAAAAATGCTGGAAATGCTACGGTCTGGCAACCCCTGGAAAGAGACACAGAGTTAATATTTTAGGTCTGTTGCCTTTCATCCGAGACATTAACTCTGGTATCTCTCTCAATAGATGCTATAACGCTTGCAGAGTATTTCCAGCATTTTCTTTTATTTCAGACCTCCAGCATCTGCAATGTTTTGCTTTTGTACTTCTCTAGATTCTAAGTTTTTCACAACTGACAGGCATAGTTGTTCTTCCATTTCTTGGTTTCCACAACACTCCCTCAAGAAATACTGTTACATTGACTATCTACACTAGAGTTCCTTGCACATTACATGTGCAAGAAGGATGAATAAAACATGGGCATTGCCTTTATTTCTTCCAACTTGTCTTAACAGTCTAGGATGGGTGTCTGTCCTATTAAAGTAACAAATCTAAATTTGGCTGAGTTAGCACAAGATCAGATCACAGTTTAACCTTTGTCTGGCTGTGGTATTTCACAAACTATCAAGTGCTTGTCAGTTTGAGTTCTAGGTTACAGTCTGTCTGATTTTTAAAAGTTAACATTAACATTTGTTAGACACGAATGCAATAAAGAATGAATGGCTGAGAATTTAGACATGGAATTTAAATTCATTTTGAAAATTAGGTAAACGTTAAAAAGATTATAACGGCTTAGGAATAATTAAATTAATGTGAAATATTGAAAACCAAGCTGACAATGTTATATCTGAGCTATCAATCATTATAGTTGCTGACAGACCTGTTGTGTTTTCGCAAAGATTTCAGTTTGTGCTATTGCATATTCTTAGCTCTTGAAATAATAGGGAAAGCATTTCCAAGTTATAGGGGAAACGGGGAGGAATAGGCCGCATGATCTGACCTGTTACCATCATCAATCAGGTCAGTATTTGGCACAAAGATCCTTCAAAACCGGAAAGTGCTGAACCAGCAGAATTATTTGTGGTTCCTGCAATCAGACTGTCTTTGGATGAGTTAACTGGCCCACAGCACAGAGAACAGGTTAGCGGAATTCACTTATTCTTCAGATTGAAAAATCAGGAAATCACCATGATGCATTAATAATCTCATAGGTGATCATTACTAATACAAGACATATCTTCATCATTAAAGCAGTTTTGAAAACCACACCACCTAAATAATGTCTAGCAATGCTACCATAGTTCTCAAAAGATTAAGTTGTGCCTTGAAAATTATAGTATTTTATACTCAAATTTGAAAATGATTACTTTACGACACACTCACAGACATTTGGACTACACCCCAGGGTTCCGAAGGAGATAGCTGCGGAGATTGTGGAGGCATTGGTGGTGATCTTTCAGGAATCACTGGAGTCAGGGAAGGTCCCAAAGGACTGGAAAAGGCTAATGTAATACCCCTGTTTAAGGGAGGGAGGCAGAAGATAGAAAATTATAGGTCAGTTAGCCTGACCTCAGTCGTGGGTAAGATCTTGGGAGTCCATTATTTAGGATGAAATTGCAGAGTACTTGGAAATGCATGGTAAAGTGGAGCTGAGTAAGCATGGCTTCGTCAAAGGGAGGTCATGTGTGACAAATCTGTTAGAATTCTTTGAGGAGATAACGAAGTTAGATAAAGGAGAGCCAGTGGATGTGATTTATTTGGATTTCTAGAAAGGCTTTGAGAAGGTGCCTTACAGGAGGCTGCTAAATAAGCTGAGAGACAATGGTGTTAGAGGCAAGGTACTGGCATGGATAGAAGATTGGCTGACAGACAGAAGACAGAAAGTGGGGATAAGGGGGTCCTTTTCAGGATGGCAACCGGTGACCACTGGTATTCTACAGGGGTTAGTGTTGGGACCACAATTTTTCACTATATTAATGATCTGAAAGATGGAACTGAGGGCATGGTTGCTAAATTTGTGGATGATACAAAGATATGTAGAGGGACAGGTAATGTTGAGGAAGTGGGGAGGTTGCAGAATGACTTGGACAGGCTAGGAGAGCGGGCAAAGAAGTGGCAGATAGAATACAATGTGGGAAATTGTGAGATTATGCACTTTGGTGGGAATAGAGGAATAGACTATTTTCTAAATGTGGAAAGGCTTCGGAAATCTGAAGCACGAAAGGACTTGGGAGTCCTGGTTCAGGACTCTCTTAAGGTTAACATGCAGGTTCAGTTGGCAGTTAGGAAGGCAAATTCAGTGTTAGAGTCCATTTCTAGAGGGTTAGAATACAAGTGCAGGGATGTACTGCTGAGGCTGTATAAGGCTCTGGTCAGACCCCATTTGGAATATTGTGAGCAGTTTTGAGCCCCATACCTAAGGAAGGATGTGCTGGCCTTGGAAGGGGTCCAGAGGAGGTTCACAAGAATGATCCCAGGAATGGAGGGTTTGTCATACGGCGGAGTGGTTGAGGGGTCTTGGCCTATACTCGATGGAGTTTAGAAGGATGAGGGGGATCTAATTAAAACTTACAGAATATTGAGGGGCCTAGATAGAGTGGACGTGGAGAGGATATTTCCACTAGTGGGAGAGACTACAACTCGAGGGCACAACTTCAGAGTGAAACTGAGATGAGGAGAGACTTCTTCAGCCAGAGGGTGGTGAATCTGTGGAACTCATTGCCACAGAGGGCTGTGGAGGTGAGGTCATTGCGTGTCTTTAAGACAGAGAGAGGTTCTTGATCAATAAGGGGATCAAGGGTTACGGGGAGATGGCAGGAGAATGGGGATGAGAATCATATCAGCCATGATTGAATGGCAGAGCAGACTAGATGGGCTGAATGGCCTAATTCTGCACCTATATCTTATGGTCTTGAATGGAAACTTGCGATATTCAAGTAAATTGCAACATGTGAAATCATGGAATTATCTTAATTATTTCATTTTTAAAAATCTGTGATATTCATTATTGCACAAAAAGTTACCTTATTTTCTCCTGACGGCATTTTTTCATAGATGTCCTTAAGTTTGTCATAATGTGGTCGAAGGAATTTAAGTGGTTTTGGGACAGATGTCATAGAGGTGGTGGATGAACGAATCTGCCTCCTGAGTTCTTCCAGAGCAGCCCGATAAAGTTGTGTGTCCGATTCCTAGAAGAAAGTTAAATTTCCCAGATTTAGAAGCATGAGGGATGTAACAAATGTTCTTTTGAACTATTATTTACAGTTCCATTCAAGTGGACTTCACTCTCAAGTTGCAAAGTTTACTTAATGATAAAGCATCAGAGAAAATATCATAAACTTTTACAGTAACCAGAGCACCTAGAAACATTTAAGATAATGACATAGGAACGCATTTAAGAGGGCCATTTAGTGAATTTTTCTTTTGCAAATTTCAGCTAAAACACAGGACGACTACAGGTCTTTTGCATACTTGTCTGAAATATTCAAAACTTCACCTTTTGAGATACGATAGGAAAAATGGATACACACTTCACTGTTCGGGAACAAATCTCACAAAGGAAGCAAATGTAAAAGGGACTTACACTCAGCCTTTCCACAAGCATCTCCAACTCTTCTTGTAACTGCTTATCTTCGTCAGACTGAGAAGAAATTAAATCAAAGATGGGAAGTTGGCATGCAAATACTTTTATAGTACAAGGCAACAGTTTACCTATTAATTACCAGGCTTTAGATTTTGAAGAAACAACATATAGTTTATAGATTACACAGGAAGAATTAAATTCACATTGAATCTTCCTAATGCTCACAGCATATCTATTCTGATAAAAGACATGTTCTAAATGGTAGCAAATTAAAATGAGATAGATACAGTGACGTTTTATCCTATTTTTGAAGAGCTGGAGTTTAAAACAAAATGTTACAATGTGGTACATGTTCTTAAAGCTGATTTGTAATATTGTGGTTACACTACACAACTGAAATCCAATGAGCTGCCAATTTTCAATACTTTAAACAAGATAGAGTACTTCTTGATTGCTCGAACTTTTCCATTCCCACACCTTTCTCCCTGAAAAAATTAAACTTAACAAAAAAACATATTGTTTCAAAAGTTTTCAAGACATTCCTCTTTGATGTTACTTTAACCTTTATCCTTTCTGCTTTTTCGCTCTATTTGGTGGTCACCCAGACAGCTCTATATTTCTTTACTGCATCTTATGGAAGTAATATTACTCGTCAGATGTCCTGCAAGAGGTTCTAGTCTGTTCTCTCGTGTGGCCTTGGATTGTGCATCAGCGACTTGCATTTTGGACCACCTTGAAGACCAGAGGGTTTTCGCAAACCGTCAGTGGTCCACAGACCACCAGAAAGACCACTGCACTATCAGAATCTTTAATAATTTTAAAAGCCACTGAATTATACAATATCTGATATTCTTTTCTCCACAACGGGGCATGGTTGTGATGCTGGTGAACACCACAGTGGCCATCAGTTCGAAAAGTTCAAATCTATGGCAAGGTATGAAACCGAGTTCAAGAAATATAAGATGCTGTAAATACTCAACTGGTTCATTTCTGCCATCCCCACTTAGTATAGCCTATATGTCTCATTATCTGGATGAGATCAACCAGGGCTGGACACTAAATCCATGCCAGTGTAGGAAAAGAAAGAATCATTTTGGTAGATATCAACCCCAAACTTAAGTATTCCACCCACTGGTATCTCAACGCAATATTGTTTTTTTTTTGCAGAAATTGATCTTCAATGCACTTATTTTACTTTTGGACATGTGAAAAAGCATCAGATTAACAGACTGATGAATTTCAATGAATAAAATATTGCACCACATTGTAATGAAATGTCAGTACATGGCCAAGCTTATTAAAGATTTAAAAATGACATGATCTGGAAAGGATATTTATAGTTAACACCTTATGAAACGTCCAGTTTCAGTGCCCCATTAGCATTCAGACATCGATGGGCCACAATTTAAAATATCAGTTATTTCATTTTTCAAGGGGAAAATGGGATACTAAGAGGATTTTTTTTATTACTTGTCTCAAAATTTCAAGAGCAATGGCACATTAAACTACTCAAAAACCAAAATTCCACAAATCAGCTAATTGTGTGGTAACTGACTTATTAAGCTTGTGGTGGATGTATGAAATTTTTAGTGTCACCTGAATGGCAAAAAACATCCAGGAATATTAAGTAGGGTCTTTCCTACAGGTGCTGCCTTTAAGTCAATGTTCAGGCACAACCTATTTAGGAATCAAAATCATACAGTACAGAAAGAGGCCATTCAATAATCATGGTTGTACTAGCTATCAAGTACTGGCTTTTTGAAAGAGGCCTGTGCTTAACCCGTTTTTATTTTAACCTGTGCTTAACCCCCTCTCCACTCACATTGTCTGTACCTTTAAGACTTGATTAGCTGTAAAGACTCGCATTCCAACCATTATCTTGTAAATTGAGTGTGTGTCTATATATGCTCTGTTTGTGAACACAACTCCCACTCACCTGATGAAGGGGCAGCGCTCTGAAAGCTTGTGCTACCAAATAAACCTGTTGGACTCTAACCTGGTGTTGAGACTTCTTACTATTTTTGAAAGAGCTGTCCAATTTAGTCTCAACGCCCAGGTTTTCCCTCCATAAATTTTCCTACAGAATCTGATTCCACCTTTTTGTGGCGTGTTTTTCAGATCTTAACACCCTGTAAGAAAAAAACTCACTTCTCTCATTCTTTTGACAATTTTATTTTAAATCTATGACTTTTGTTTACCAATTCAATCGCTAGGGGTCAACAGATTCACCCCCACCTCCTTTATCAAAACCCTCTGTTATGTTGCCCATTAACCTGCTGCACTGAGAACAAAGCCGGCTTCTCCAACCTTTCCAAATAACTAAAATTGTTCATCCTGGTTAAAGCCTGGTAAACCTCTTGTATCCAGTCCACAAGGCCTTCAGATCTTTCCTAAAATGTGATGCCCAAAACTGTAAACATCGGTTATGCCGCAAACAGTTATTTATGAAGGTTTAGATGACTTTGTTTTTGTGTTCAATACTTTTATAAAAGCAAACATCTCACAAACTTTCAAAGATTCATGGATATGCATCCCTTTAGTCTCTCTGCTCTTTGACCACCTACCTCTAAATAGTCCCAATCAGAGCACACTGTCTCTATGCTGTTTCTCCCAACGTACATTATTTCATACATATCTGCATCAAATTACATTCACCATGCCTGCTTATTTCACTGGTTCCCATATGTTCTCCTGGAGTGTGCCACTGTGTATCTCAATATTAACTACATTACCAAGTTTAATATCATCCACAAAATTCAATATTTCACAATCAGAAAAATACTGCTACTCATGATCTGTTTTTCAGGATGGTGATGGGAGCAACTTGTGGCAATGAACCAAAGCTTCTTTTACATTGTCATGCAACATAAAAGCAGTTTAATTGTATTACATGATCTATTTCATCTCTTTAAGCAGCAGTTCCCACACTGAGGGGCTTGGAGGTGCAGAAACAACGATTGCAAATGTCCCCTCCTCCAGGCCTTGTCCAATACGTCTCATGTGGTTGGGGTGTAGAATGGACTGCCTGCAGTGATAGTGGAGTCAGACACTTTAGGAACATTTAAGCGGTTATTGGATAGGCACATGGAGCACACCAGAATGATAGGGAGTGGGATAGCTTGATCTTGGTTTCAGATAAAGCTTAGCACAACATCATGGGCCGAAGGGCCTGTTCTGTGCTGTACTGTTCTATGTTTAGGATTTTTTTTTCTCAAGGCCATTTAAAAATGTTGCCTGCAGGACTACAGCTACACATTTGTTTGGGCTGTCACAGTTGCTATGTCTCCCACTGGTGCACCCAAATATGTGGGAGAGATGGGGAGGAGGAGGGAGAAAAAGCATCACAAGACACAAACAGAGGAGCTGTACAAATCTTCTGCCACTGGCAAAGAGAGAGAGCTTGGTTGAAACCCCAATGACCAACAAGAGCATTTATGTTTATAATAAAAGCAAAATACTGTGCATGCTGGAATCTGAAACAAAAACAGAAAATGCTGGAGAATGTCAGCAGGTCTGACAACATCTGTGCAGAGAAAATAGAGCCAATGTTTCGAGTCCGTATGACCCTTCATCAGAGAGGGATCATCCAGACTCAAACATAGGCTCTATTCTTTCTCCACAGATGCTGTCAGACCTGCTGACATTTTCCAGCATTTTCTGTTTTTGTTATAGCATATTAATGTCTGTTGCCTATTCAGAAGCACGCCACTTTCCCTGGTGTGGGAGGAGCATGGCTTCACATTCAATTCCTCGTTTGCCTTGAAATTTAAATCATTTTTCCCCTCAAAAGCTGTTGTGTGTGCAGCAGAATCCACAGTGTAACTGCAGCCTTTGGGATTATATCACTGTTATTTGAAATCCTCAATAGAAAGTTAAAAGTTTATTTGACTCAAATCACATTAATTCAATGATGCTAAGATGGTCTTTAGGGAAACTTGGTGTGACACTGCTATGGATCAGTAATGCTGAATGTAAGGACAAACGTCAATAGTATCTGCTGTTGCCCAGCCCACGACTCAGAGCAGCTCAGATTAAATAATGTACTGCTGGGACTGTAAAATAACATTTTTATAAAGCACGTTAAACACAGATTTCCAAATTTATATGATGTATTCTGTATTAATCTATAACACACAAACCAATTATACACTGAATGTTATTTTGTTGCTTGGTTTTTGAAGGCATCTGAGGTCATGTTAGTTTTCAAGTGTTAAAATGAGGTCATATTGGAAAATAGCTTCAGAAGCACAGCTTTAAAGAATATTGTTAAAGTGATGGCAAAGTGTGATTACTCCTACAAAAACCCATCTTCAAACTGTGGCCTGGGGCTCGACTCCTCCCTCTTCGACTGGATCCTGACTTCCTAACCCACTGACCACAATCAGAAAGGATAGGCAACAATACCTCCTCCACAATCATCCTCAATATTGGTGCCCCCAAGGCTATGTCTTCAGCCCCTTACTATACTCCTTATACACCTGTGACTGTGTGGCCAAATTCCCTTCCAACTCAATTTTCAAGTTTGCTGATGACACCACCATAGTGGGTCAGATCTCAAATAATGATGAGACAGAGTACAGGAAAGAGATAAAGAATCTGGTGAACTGATGTGACAGCAATAATCTCTCCCTCAATGTCAACAAAATGAAGGAGATAGTCATCGATTTCAGGAAGCGCAGTGGAGGACATATCAATGGGAACGAAGTGGAAATGGTCAAGAGCTTCAAGTTTTTAGGTGTCCAGATCACCAACAATCTGTCCTGGTCCCTCCATGCCAACGCTATCGTTAAGAAAGCCTACCAATGCCTCTACTTTTTCAGAAGACGAAGGAAATTTGGCACATCCACTACGACTCTCACCAACCTTTACAGATGCACCTAGAAAGCATTCTTTCTGGTTGTATCACAGCTTGCTGTGGCTCCTGCTCTGTCCAAGGCCGCAAGAAACTACAAGGAGTCATGAATGAAGCCCAGTGCACCACACAAACCAGCCTCCCACCCATTGACTCCATCTACACTTCCCACTGCCTCAGAAAAGCGGCCAGCATAATTAAGGACCCCACACATACTCTCTTCCACCTTCTCCCGTTGGGAAAAAGGTACAAAAGTCTGAGACATGCATCAACCAACTCAAGAACAGCTTCTTCCCTGCTGCCATCAGACTTTTGAATGGATCTACCTCGTATTAAGTTGATCTTTCTCTACACCCTAGCTGTGACCATAACACTACATTCGGCATTCTCTTCTTTCCTTCTCTTTGTGCAGTATGCTTTGTCTGTATAGCGCACAGGAAACAATACTTTTCACTGTATACTAATACGTGACAATAATAAATCAAATCATATATATTAGCATACTGATACCCATATGTCAATGTGTGCGATTTGTCCCAGCCACCAGAGCTAATCACCTTATTTAAACCAAGATGCTCCACATCAACTCTACATAAAGCACCTTAATGAAACATTACAGTCAAACAGATTTAATACTCAGTGGAAATTAACCACTGTAGTATAAATATACATGATGTGGAGATGCATATACAACAGAGTCTAGAGGGGAAAAGCCCTCATGAAATGCCTATTCATATATTTAAATACTACTTTGGATTTCAAATTCACATCCTGTCACACACAAGCGTTAAAATCGCCTTGATCCGGCTGCAGATTTCACATTCATCGGAGTTAAAAACTATATTTAAGATAACTTAGAAAGAGGCTGTTTCAAGGTACTAAAAATTAGGTAGGGATATTTAAAAGCCGATTTTAAGCCTCCCGGAAGGCCAGTGGGGCAACAGAGCTGGAGTAGTTGAAACACTTTCACACGTTATTAATCAATAAACAACTTGCTTGGTTAGAGATAAACTCCAAGGTATTTCATTCTTTAAGGAAACGGTACCACATGCTGAGAGCGTTAGCGCTGCATCAAGTGGGAACCATTCTGAGCATAAATCACTGACCCGACGATTCGGGACCATGTTTAATGAAGGCGGTCATTAACAGGCTGGGAGTCGCGGCTTTAACTAGGAGCGGCCTAGTTTGTGCTGGGAGGCCGATGCCGGCTCCGCAGCCAGGCAGGGGGTTTGTTGCTGAGGGTGGGCTGGTTGCGGAGGAGTGAAGAGGAGGTTGTTTATGGGGCTGAGGCAAAGGGACGGAGAGAAGGCCTCAGCCTGGCTGAGTGACTCTGCAGGAACCGGCTTTGGCGCTGTTTCCCGGCGGCTGAGAGGCGGAGCCGCCGGCAGGTTGACCTTACCAGCTCCTGCTCCTTGTCCTCATTCTCCTTCTTGTTCTTGTCCTTGTCCTTCTCCTTGCCGCCCCCCGCCGCCGCTTTCTCCTCGCCTTTCCGCGGCGCCTGCTGCTGCTGTCCTTTCTTCGAGTCCTCCATCACCGCGCGCAGCTCCCACCCTGCGGAATGCCGGGTAACCTCTCCCCGCGCCGACGTCACCGCTACGGCGGCCGGCCCGAGCTGGCGGAGAGCGCGTTTTCACCACAGCCCAACTTCCAACCGCCTGTTCAACAACAACAACTTAACCAGCTCTGACCAATTCTCTATTCTCTCTCCACAGATGCTGTCAGACCTGCTGAGATTCTCCAGCATTTTCTGGGGTTTTATTTGTTTCAGATTCCAGCATCTGCAGCGTTTTATCTTTAACAACTTCTTTTTCAAACCTTTCAAAAAATCATTTTTATTCCGGCCAAAAAAAACAAATTCCAAATGAATCCAATTCATGAAGCAGGATTCTCCAGCCACACTCGCTTCAAAACCGGAGAATCCTGCCCGAGGTCAATGGACTTTTACATGGTCCCCCCCCCCCCAATTGCACGCCATTCTGGGCTCGATCCGACACTTCATTCTAGCACATAGGCCGAGATGGCTTTGAAAAATTTCATCGGGTGACGCCTCGGTTGAACCTCATCGGCAACCCTGATCATTGACTCTACCCTAACTTGGAAAATCAACCTGCCTGTGACAATGCCCTGAAAGCAATGTGGTGCTGCCTGCAAAGTCTGGCACTGATTCCCGTGAACGCTGCATGACACAAGGAAGGGGAAATAGCCTCAAATTGACGAGTGATAGGCACATTATCAGGTGCATGTTGCTTATGTACCGTTGTGAAACATGTCGCTCTAATTGGATATCAGCATAAGAACATAAGAAATAGGAGCAGGAGTAGGCCATCTAGCCCCTCGAGCCTGCCCCGCCATTCAATAACATCTTGGCTGATCTGAAGTGGATCAGTTCCACTTACCCGCCTGATCCCCATAACCCCTAATTCCCTTACCGATCAGGAATCGATCCATCCGTGATTTAAACATATTCAACGAGGTAGCCTCCACCACTTCAGTGGGCAGAGAATTCCAGAGATTCATCACCCTCTGAGAGAAGAAATTCCTCCTCAACTCTGTCCTAAACTGACCCCCCTTTATTTTGAGGCTGTGCCCTCTAGTTCTAGTTTCCTTTCTAAGTGGAAAGAATCTCTCCACCTCTTCCCTATCCAGCCCCTTCATTATCTTATAGGTCTCTATAAGATCCCCCCTCAGCCTTCTAAATTCCAACGAGTACAAACCCAATCTGCTCAGTCTCTCCTCATAATCAACACCCCTCATCTCTGGTATCAACCTGGTGAACCTTCTCTGCACTCCCTCCAAGGCCAATATATCCTTCCACAAATAAGGGGACCAATACTGCACACAGTATTCCAACTGCGGCCTCACCCATGCCCTGTACAGATGCAGCAAGACATCTCTGCTTTTATATTCTATCCCCCTTGTGATATAGGCCAACATCTCATTTGCCTCTTGATCACCTGTTGCACCTGCAGACTGGGTTTTTGCGTCTCATGCACAAGGGCCCCCAGGTCCCTTTGCACAGTAGCATTTGCAATTTTTTTCCATTTAGATAATAATCCAATTTGCTATTATTTCTTCCAAAGTGAATAACCTCGCATTTGTCAACGTTATACTCCATCTGCCAGATCCTCGCCCACTCACTCAGCCTGTCCAAATCTCTCTGCAGACCTTCTACGCCCTCCACACGATTCACTTTTCCACTTATCTTTGTGTCGTCTGCAAACTTTGTTACCCTACACTCAGTCCCCTCCTCCAGATCGTCCACATAAATGGTAAATAGTTGAGGCCCCAGTACCGATCCCTGCGGCACGCCACTAGTTACCATCTGCCAACCCGAAAACACCCATTTATTCCGACTCTCTGCTTCCTGTTGGATAGCCAATCCCCAATCCACGCTAACACCCTACCCCCAACTCCGTGTGACCCAATCTTCTTCAGCAACCTTTTGTGAGGCACCTTATCAAATGCCTTTTGGAAATCCAAAAACACCGCATCCACCGGTTTCCCTCTGTCAACCGCACTAGTCACATCTTCATAAAAATCCAACAAGTTCGTCAAGCATGACCTTCCCCTCATGAATCCATGCTGCGTCTGCTTAATCGAACCATTCTTATCCAGATGGCCTGCTATGCCTGGAAGATCCAGTGTGAGGGGATGATTCTGGAGAGGAGTCCTTTTAATGAGATGCAAATGTTTTGAAATGGCGTTCGTGACGTACCACAGTGGGAAACGCAGCCCGCCATTTGAGAGCTGGAGCACACAATTGCGACATAGTTTTACATCAATGTAAAACCGATTTTTTAGCCTTTCCACTCCCACCCACAATGGTGCCCACCTGAAAGGGAGGGGAAAACTCCAGCCTTGATGCTGAGTCAGACGTTGTGGCTTCAAGCTGTACTCGAGGAATTTGAGTCAATAATTAAAGACGACATTGTGGAGATGTTGCACTAACCAGTGTGCCATTCTTTGAATGAGTGGGCATAGTGCATTCTACATTACAAAATCAAAAAAAGTGTTGATGCCGGAAATCTGAAATAAACACAGAAAATGCTGGAAACACACAGAGGGTCTTCCAGCATCTGAGGAGAGAGAAACCGAGTTATCAAGCAAAGTCCTGTGCTTTCACTAGTGGGGAGCTTGGCGGCAGAAATGGAATGTAATTACGCAGGATGGTGGCATACCAGACCCCCACCCCCCTTCCCTCCTCTGCCAGAATTAAATTCTAGTTGGGAAGGTCTATAGTCAACCTTTCAACCCCGCTGTGTTTTGAGGCCCTTAAATGGCCAATAAATGACCACTCATCCTGTCACTATTGGTATTAACCCAGTGGTGGATGGACCCATTGACACGCAGCATAATGACCAGTTTGTTGTCTCTGATGGGGGGATGGTCCCTCAGTCAAAGACACTCAGTGCCTGATTGAGGAACTGGACATCAGGAAGTGGAAAGGGACTGCCAGAAGCAACCCCTTGTCTTTGTTGCAAAACCCAACACCTTTCTCCCAGTGAGCCCCACCCCATGAAATAACTCCCTCTACCAGCACCACCACCGTCAACATTACCTACCAGCAGCTTGGGCGCTCCACAGCCCTGGGACTCCGTTGCCTGTCATAGAGTTATTGAGGTTTACAGCATGGAAACAAGCCCTTCGGCCCAACTTGTCCATGCCGCCCTTTTTTTTTAAACCCATAAGCTAATCCCAATTGCCCACATTTGGCTCATATCCCTCTATATCTATCACACCCATGTAACTATCTAAATGCTTTTTAAAAGACAAAATTGTACCCGCCTCTACTACTATCTCTGGCAGCTTGTTCCAGGCACTCACCACCATCTGTGTGAAAGAATTGCCCCTCTGGACACTTTTGTATCTCTCCCCTGTCACCTTAAACCTATGCCCTCTAGATTCCCCTACCTTGGGAAAAGATATTGACTATCTAGCTGATCTGTGCCCCTCATTATTTTATAGACCTCTTTAAGATCACCCCTCAGCCTCCTACGCTCCAGAGAAAAAAATCCCAGTTTTTCCAGCCTCGCCTTATAACTCAATCCATCAAGTCCCGGTAGCATCCTAATAAATCTTTTCTGCACTCTTTCTAGTTTAATAATATCTTTTCTATAATAGGGTGACCAGAATTGCACACAGTATTCCAAGTGTGGCCTTACCAATGTCTTGTACAACTTCAACAAGACGTCCCAACTCCTGTATTCAATGTTCTGACCGATGAAACCAAGCATGCCGAATGCCTTCTTCACCACTCTGTCCACCTGTGACTCCACTTTCAAGGAGTTATGAACATGTACCCCTAGATCTCTTTGTTTTAAAACTCTCCCCAACTCCCTACCATTAACTGAGTAAGTCCTGCCCTGGTTCAATCTACTAAAATGCATCACCTCACATTTGTCTAAATTAAACTCCTTCTGGCAAAAACCATTGTCTCCTTAATGGTGCTGCTGAGCACAAGAACTACCAACCTCTGATGTGCTGGCAGTGCTCGGTAGGTGAGGCTTTAGTTTATAGTGTTTTGATTCCAGGGGAAGGCCCACTGGTAGCCTTGCCAATGCCTGATCTGCTTGTGATTCGACTGGCCTTGCTGAAATGATGTTAGAAGTCTCATAACACCAGGTTAAAGTCCAACAGGTTTATTTGGTAGCAAAAGCCACAAGCTTTCAGAGCGCTGCCCCTTCGTCAGGTGAGTGGGAGTTCTATTCACAAACAGAGCATATAAAGACACAAACTCAATTTATAAAATAATGATTGGAATGCGAGTCTTTACAGGTAATCAAGTCTTAAAGGTACAGACAATGTGAGTGGCGAGAGCGTTAAGCACAGATTAAAGAGATGTGTATTGTCTCCAGACAGGACAGTTAGTGAGATTTTGCAAGTCCAGGCAAGTCATGGGGGTTACAGATAGTGTGACATGAACCCAAGATCCCGGTTGAGGCCGTCCTCATGTGTGCGGAACCTGGCTATCAGTCTCTGCTCAGCGACTCTGCGCCGTCGTGCGTCGTGAAGGCCGCCTTGGAGAACACTTACCCGAAGATCAGAGGCCGAATGCCCGTGACCGCTCTCCGGCATCTCCACATCTTGCTGAAATGAGGCAGCATAGATACCCCTATTTAAGAAAGGAGGGAGAGAAAAAGTGAGGATCTACTGACCTGTTAGACTGGCATCAGTAGCAGTAGAATTGCTAGAATCTATCATGAAAGATGTAATAACCTGACCCTTAGAAAATAATGGTAGGGTTGGGCAGAGACAATATGGATTTAAGAAAGGGAAATAATGTTTGACAGATCTGCTGGAGATTTTGGAAGACGTAACTGGCAGAGTAGATAAGGGAGAACCAGTGGATATGGTGTATTTGGAATGTCAGAAGGCATTTCAATAAGGTTCCACTCAAGCGGTTAGCAAACAAAATTAGAACACCTGGCAGAGGAGGTAATATACTGGCATAGATTGAGAATTGGTTAATTGAATAAATTGATGAATTGAATAAAAAACAGAGCAGAAATAAATAGGTCATTCTGAGGTTGGCAAGCTGTGACTAGTAGGGTGCTGCAAGGGTCAGTGCTTAAGCCCAGCTATTCACAATCTATGCTGACAATTTGGTTGTGGGGATCAAATGTAATATTTCCATGTTTTCTGATGATACAAAACTAGGTGGGAATGTGAGTTTTGAGGAAGTTGCAAAGAGGCTTGAAGGAATTTAGATAGGGTAAGTGAATGGGCAAGAACATGGCAGATGGACTGTAATGTGGCATAATGTGAAGTTATCCTCTTTGGTATGAAAAACAGAATGCAGAGTATTTCCTGTGCGGTGAGAGATTGCGAAATGTTGACGTTCAAAGGCACCTAGGCGCCCTGTTCATATACCAGTAAAAGTTCACATGAAAATGCAGCATGCAATTAGAAAGGCAAGTGGTATGTTGCTCTTTATTGTAAGAGGATTTAAGTACAGGAGTAATGATGTCTTGCTGCAATTGATTTGATCTGATTTATTATTGTCACATGTATTAGCATACAGTGAAAAGTATTGTTTCTTGCGCGCTATACAGAGCATACCATTCATAGAGAGGAAAACGCGAGAGTGCAGAATGTAGTGTTACAGTCATAACTAGGCTGTAGAGAAAGATCAAGTTAATGCAAGGTAGGTCCATTCAAAAGTCTGATGGCAGCAGGAAAGAAGCTGTTCTTGTGTCGGTTGATGGGTGACCTCAGACTTTTGTATCTTTTTCCTGACGGAAGAAGGTGGAAGAGAGAATGTCCGGGTGCATGCGGTCCTTAATTATGCTAGCTGCTTTGCCGAGGCAGCGGGAAGTGTAGACTGGTCTTCTTACCTAAGGAAGGATACACTTGCCATGGAAGAATTGCAAAATAGTTTCCCAGAACGATTCCTGGAATGGCAGGATTGTTCTATGAAGCAAGATTGAGACTGTATTTTATAGCGTTTAGAAGAATGAGTAGTGATGTCATTGAAATACACAAAATTCTCACAGGGCTCCCCAGGGTAGTTTCAGGAATGATGTTTTTTCTTGGCTGTGGAAAATTTAGAACCGGGGAGCATAGTGTCAGAATAAGAGGAAGGCCATTTAAGGCTGAGATGAGGAGGAATTTCTTCATTCAGAGGATGGTGAATCTTTGGAATTCTCTATCCCAGAGGGCTATGGAAGCACAATCATTGAGTATGTTCAAGTCAGAGATCAATTGAGTTCTGGATTTAAAGACATAAAGGGATATGGAGATAGTGCTGGAAAATGACATTAAGGTAGAAGATCGACCATGATCTAGTTTTATGGTGGCGTGGGCTCAAGGGGCTGAATGGTGTATTCCTGCTCCTATTTCTCAGAGGCTCTCTAGCTGGCAGGCCAGGTGGGAGGTGGTGGCATTGTGGTATTGTCACTGGACTGGAAATCCAAAGAGCCTGAATGATGCACTGGGGGCCTGGTTTTGAATCCCACCAGATGGTGAAACTTGAATTCAATAAACAAATCTGGAACTAATTGTCTAATGATCACCATGAAACCATTGTTGATGGTTGTAAAAACCCATCTGGTTCACTAATGCCCTGTTGGGAAGGAAATCTGCCATTCTGACCTGACCTACATGTGACCCCAGACCCACATTAATATCGTTGACTCTTAAATGCCTTCAGTTCAAGGGCAATTAAGGATAGGCAATACATACTAGCCAAGCCAGCATCATCCATATCCCAGGAATAAATTTTTTAAAAGCTGACAGGCCAGATTTGCACACCTCAACAAAATTCCACCCAGTAGGTCATGACTTTATCAGAAATATACGAGGAGAGGCAATGGATAAGTGGCATTATCGCTAGGATATTAATCCAGAAATTCAGCTAATGTTCTGGCCACCGGCAGATGGTGGAATTAAGAATCTACTGATGACCATAAGTTCACTCATGTCCTTTAGGGAAGGAAATCTGCTGTCCTTACCTGGTCTGGCCTACATGTGTCTCCAGAGCCACAGAAATGTGGTTGTCTCCCAACTGCCCTTCTAGGGCAATTAAGGATAGGCAATAAAACGCTACATTCTACATCCTCCCCTTTCCTTCCCTTCCCTATATAGCGTGCAAGAAACATTACTTTTCACTGTATACTAATACATGTGACAACAATAAATCAAATCAAAATGCTGGCCGTCCAGCTATGCCCATGTGCCACGGATGAATGAAATAAAGATTCCATGGTACTTTTCAAAGGCTAGCTGTGAGATTTCCTGCCGTTCCAGCCAACCTTTATTCTGCACTCAACATCTACAAAACAGGTGATCTCG
Source organism: Mustelus asterias (assembly GCF_964213995.1). NCBI lineage: Eukaryota > Metazoa > Chordata > Chondrichthyes > Carcharhiniformes > Triakidae > Mustelus > Mustelus asterias. The sequence continues at coordinate 33,656,917 of NC_135803.1, read as the reverse complement.
TCATTTATTTCTTAACAGTTTGTGAGACCTTACTGTCGGCATTTTGGTTCCTGGGTTTCTCTGCAACAGGATCGACACTTCAGAAGTACAATCAATATTGGTTGCGGAACGTTTGGATGTCCTTAACCCGCGAAAAGCGCTTTATACTTAGTTCTTTAATATTTTGCAGGCTTCATTGTAATATGGAATGCATTTTCACAGTTGAGGAAGAAGTTTATACGCATATATATATGAACTGAATAGCCGCGAAATCAAGTACTATTCCATATTCAAAATCGTTCACTCTACAGATGTGTGTAAAGAAACTCAAGCGGATCTAATTTATTGAAACTTTTTTGTATAGTTACCGGAATATTTAGGCGAATGCCGAACTTGCATATTCCGGAAATGTCCTCAAGGTGTCGCTCCGATTCTTTATGTCGAATACTAGTTCCATCAGCAACACTCCTGTTGTAAATAAAAGCAAAGAACAATTTTCCCAAAGTATGAAGGCACATGGCACATCTTGATAGTTGATAAAATCATAATATGTATATAACGCTCTATAATTAGAAAAGGAAAGGGACATACTACTTAGAGGACAGGAATATATGTTTCTTTATGTTACGATGAATATTCAAAACGTCTTTGAACACATATGATTTACCAATTTTTTTTGCATTTGTCTGGCTGTGGATAGGGCATTCAAAAAAACTATTTTCTGGAGAGCTGGCTGGCGTCGTAAAAACGATCTCTCTCACTCTCTTCTGGTACCTAAGAGAGCATGGTTATGCTTGGCAAAGTGTTGTCTTCTGTAGGTTCTTACTGACCAGGAAATTCTCCTAAGTAATATAACTGTCTATTTAATAGCTTGATTGCAAACATCTTTTCCCCTCCAATTATTATATATTTGAAAATATCGGCTTGCTGCACGTTACATTTTGCATGATTTTTAAAGTTGCAAGGAGTTACTGGTTACTTATTGAATAAGAGGTTATGCTGGTACAGATTATGCTAAAAATACAAAGCTAATTTTATTATTTCATAAAAGATTACGAATTCATGCATCAAATAAAATTATACATAATACCCTGTTCGAGTTGTGTAATGGTTTTCTATGTAACATTGAAATCAATATGAAAATAATGTTATCCAGTCTCTTCTGCCAAAGGCTATTATTGTTACCATTGGTCATGTCCAATTATTATGAATCTGCCAGAGGCCCGGCCTCTTATATTCTTTATGACTTTTGCACTACATTCTAACACGTTGAAACTAAAATCGTTGTTGTTATTCTGACAATTTATAGACCTTTAATACAGAAAAACACTATTAAACTGCAATACTCATATCCATTTAATCTGATTTGGATTGACTGCTGAACAACATAAAAACCATCTTTTAGCCAGCTCTTTTCTGCTAAATTCAATAATTGATTTTTGTATCTAAAAGCTATGTCATGCAAATGTCACTAACTTGTAATGGCCTTCACTGATTGATTACAATTTCTATATTGTCTTTCTTATCGCCTTGCACTCACAATCCTCTGCATAGTTTGGTTCCAGTTAATATTGGAATTAAATAGTTCTTTGCATTAAAACATTTTAAAAACTGTCTAAAGCAGAAGTGGTTTTAAATTTAATGTGTTAAGAACCCCACTGATGTTAAATGTTAAGGTATTTCAAACCCAGAAGGGCAACTTGGGACACCAGTTCTTAGTGGTGGAAATTTCCAATTTGGTTTCATGTGAGGAAAGATATGCAAACCAATGAGGAACAGTCAGTCTTGTTGTATTCAATTAATAAAGAATACTTATTAACTTAAAAAACTCAAGAATGACTACAATACACTGTAACAGTTCACCTATCTACATTAATGGCAACACACACACTGTATCACATGAAGTTAACCCCTGTTCCCAACTATCTACATTCCTGAACTCTGAGAAATGCCCTTTTCCCCAACAACATTCAATATTTAATAACTTGAGCTAATCACAGTTTATAGTTATTACCCATAAGTTTCCTTTCAGTTTTGGAAAAGCTTTCTTCAGTTCAGCAAAGCCTTTCTTCTTTTTATTTTTAAACAGAGGCTTACATCACCAGCTTGTTTTCGGGAGAGCCTGCTCTCTCCTCCTAGGTGTGACTATGTTGGTAGCTGCTTCCCTCCCACTGTATTCAGTTATCCTACTATGGATATATTGTTTCCCTCCTTTGATATTACCCTATCTAGATAACACCATAGACCAGACTTTTAGCATATAGATGCAAAGTATTTTCTTATCTCTGCACTTTGAACTCACCTCTTCTACAGTTCTTAACACCTATTTCTACACACCATTGGTCAACTGCTAGTCACTTTGATAAACACTTGTTTTCCTACTGCTACACTCATTCACATATCAAAAACACCCCTTCAGACAACTGCACTCATTGGTTCTCCTTTTATCTAATTCTTTAGTTTATTTTATCCCAATTTATTTTTAATCTTGATTTTACTCAATTCTTGAATTTTTCATTTATTCCAGTGTCCTGACGTGGAAATAGGCAAATGACTAGCCAGCACTTGAATGAAAAAACAAAGGCAAATGTTTCCATTGGGTCCCTTCATCGCAATATTGTGTTCTATTGAAGGGTTGTAACCTGCAAGTTAACCTATTTTTCAATAAGATGCTAATTCCAGTCTTTACCAAAGATTTTTCCTTTTTCGTCTGAGTAGCCTTCTTTCCAATAAGCGGTTAAGTCAGTGCTATTGCCAAGAAGAGCAGGAGAGTTATCCATTGTGTTATGGTCAATATTTATCCCTCACTCAACATCACAAAAACAGGATCTGGTCAGTATCACATTGCTGTTTGTGGGCGCTTACTGTGCACAAATTGACTATTGGGTTTCCATCGGTGCAGCAGCAACTCTCCCTGGATTCTAGGATGATATCCACTCAGGGTCATGCCATGGGTCATCATGTGATTGATTAGCGCATGATGCAGGATGTCCCATCTGGACAACCTGTCCAGTCCATCAATGTTGATTTTGCAGGTGTCTGACCTGAATACTTTTGGAGCTAACTTCAAGAAGGATACTTATGTTTGTTCAGTGCAGCTCAGGAATAACCAATATGCCACCATTAGCAGTGCTTATGTCCTGACTCTAGACTCCGGTGACGATGTTAAAGGAAACTTCTATTTTGACCTTGAAGAAGTCCTCACTCCATCTTGAATGGAATCATTGGACAAAATAGGATGGGAAATGCCAATGCAAATAAAGTCATCCTGCTGACAAAGTATGCATAGCATAGTCTCATTACAACAAACACCCTCCTCCATCAGAAGAACACAAGAGGTATCCTCGACCAAAGCATTGGCACTTCCTGGGTTATGTCATTGTTCCGGTCAAAGATCTAAGTAATGTCTGTATTACTAGATCTATATTGGTGACTCATGCCTGCTGGACAGATCATAGACCGTGTTTCCTATATTATAATAGCGACTGCACTTCAAAAGTACTTCATTAGCTGTAAAACACTATGGGAGGTCCTGTGTTATAAATGCAAGTTATCTCAAGGAAGGGATGAAGATGTAGTCGTAATGTCACTGGACTAGAAATCCAGTGGCATTGACTAATGCTCGAGGGACATGAGTTGAAATTGCACCATGACAATTGATGGAACTTAATTCAATTAGTTAATAAATTACATTAATGTTTAAAACTCTGGAATTGAAAACTTGTCTCTGTAATGGTGTCCATGAAGCTATAATTGATAGTTGCAAAAATCCATCTGGTTTGTAATGTCCTTTAGGGAAGGAAATCTGCTGTCCTTAACTGGTCTGGCCTATATGTGACTCCAGAGCCACAGAAGTGTGGCTAACTCTTAATTGCTCTCAAGAAGAATTAGTGATTGTGGTTTTAGTCAAGGGGCAGTTGGAGGAGGGGGGGGGGGGTTGAGAGGGTTATTGGCGTGTCGGGGTCAGCAGGATAGTGGGGGAAGGGTAGATAGGGGTGCTAACGGGTTGTAGTGGGAGGGGATCCAGTGAAAGCGGGAGGAGTCAGTATCATAGTTGCTTCGGGGTTAGAAATGCATTTAATGCTTCTAACTTTCCCTGGGTTACCATTCTGCCCAGAGGGTGGAAACCATCCCAAGTACCTGAGTTAAATCAGAATATCGATGGTATAAGATATGGCAATCGGTGATTGCCGATCGGATGTTTAAATTTCCTGGACAGTCCTTGTGTGGGGTCTCCGGGGAGTTGTGTCTCTCTGTGTGTGTGTATATATATATATATAGGGGAGGGGAAAGCGGGGTGGTGCCCTAGTGCATTTCTGGGTTGCCTCCTGAGTATTAACTCTCCCCACCCCCAAAGAACGAAGTGCTGGGTCATTATCCATCACCTTTTCCCGAAAAAAATACACATTACTTTTGGGGCGTCAATTTGATTGTAATGGGTCTATAGTTTAAAGGAAGCGTTTACACTGTCTCCTTCAGCGTGTCAGACTGAACGCTGTCATTTGTCAAATGAATATTCCACAGTACCAATCGTGCTCCAACTCACTGACCAGTTGCTAATAAAGAAGCCCCTCTAGCCTTTGTCGGAGTTTGTGTGTGTGTGTGGCGGATGTGAATGACCTCAGTGTAATTAACCAGCCACACTCGCGTGTTCACGGTGTCAGTGTTTAGCTGTTGATCACTTTCCATCTCCCAGCCTCATCTGCATGAAAGCTGAGCGGCTGACAGACCTGGAAGCGGAATGAAATTCTAGTTGCGTTTTGCACTGAATAAATCATGACCGGAGCGTATATATTGAAGTGCATATGCCTTTGCCACACCTGATGTGTTGCCGGCCAGCTCTGAGCTACAATGGATTGCTTGTCATAGTAACGGGGTGCGCATTATGTGATTGGAAGAGAAGCACCTCAGCAGATTGCTGGGCCTCCAAGGCGCGGCCATCCTCATTCTGTGCATCCTCCGATTCATTTAGCAAACAACAAGCACGTCGCCGATTTTGAAAATAAACAACAACAAAATAAAACCCCTTTACATTTCTACAAATGAGTAAACAAATACATCCTGGACAGCTTTCCGCCGGCTGCCATTAATACGACAAGATGTGGACAAGCCATGTCACTCGCTGATGTTTTGATCGCCGAAATGTTAGAGGCGTGAGAGACCAAAATCCATTTCCAGGATGAATGTGGCTCTACAAAATCTCAGCAATAATGTAAGTTCCGAGCCGGCTTTGTTGATACTTGTATGTGTAGTGATAGACATGCAGAGTGGGCATTATGTGATCGCGTTTATTGCAGAGTGAATTCACCAAGTCAAAAATAACAGGAAGGATTAAAGCCTCTCTTGCTCGCAGTAAATAAATATTTGCCCATTTGTTTTAAATGTAAACTGTAAGCGGTGTTTAAATAATCCGGAGACCCCCATAAACACTGTTTGCAAATAATAATTCATGATTGGCATAAAGGTTTAATGGAAAAGTACTGGCAAGACGGCTGTCCATTCTGCTTTTGAATATGAAAAAGGACCTTGTGTGTTTCGGCATCACTACGAGATGTTTTTAAATATGATATTTTACAAAAATGATGTGCGACATTGTTGTGGATCTTTGCACAAACAAGGCACAGAATGTGTTCCAATCGCGGTTTTGTTAATTTATAGTTGTAAAGTGGACCATAGTTTATTTCCCTGGACCGCAGAGAGGATGGTTTATATGTGGAACAGATCGATCCTGAGCTGATGCACGAATTTAATTTTCTTAAAAAAGAAAAAGCTATAGGGGCGATTTTCCTTTGCAATTCCTAATATAAAAGTTGGAGATGAGAAATGAGCACTTTCCAACATGCATCTTAATATCGCGCGTCTGGGTACAAACTGGCCCGGTGGGAGAATATTATTGTCATGCAATGAGCTCCGTGGAAAGGGAACAGAAACACCGGTCAGCTTATTACATTTATTTTGCCTTTTTGCTCCCCTCTTCAGCGACTAGGTCATTTGAGATGAAAGTACACTCATATAGTCTTTAAAAGGGCGAAAACAAAAATCGCTTACCAATGATATTCGTGTAACAGGTGACCGCTTTGAGAATTGCCAGTTTGTTTGTATTTTTATGAGCACAGAACCCAATCTAAAATAATTTTATTCTAGCCTGTTATGTATCACCACTGTGCTTTGGTTAATTGTCGTTACAGGACAGGTAAATTGGATTAAATAAATGATTTCGCTTTAGAGGACTTGTGTACTTCTGCTCAATTTTGAATACCTACATGTTGCAAATAGATTTTTTATTTATTATCCTCGTCCCATATACTAATTTATCTGCACGCCAATTAGGTATCTGGGGTTGGTAAATTGGCACCTACTTATTGCAAACGATATTTATTTACCAATACAGCTGAGGTATAGATTTAGAAACATGATACCAATGGTAGGTTTGACTGGTGGTTTAGGACATTTCTCGATTAGCCTGATGGATTGAATTAGCCCTGCACATTCCTGTGTTTCTTTAAACAGTGATTTTAACAAGTACTTATGTCATGTGCTACCATGGTGATGTACAGATGATAATCATTGTACTGGTTTATTGGCTTGGGAAAAAAAGGCATTGATTAACATAATTCCCAAAAATGTTTAACATTCAGCTAAAATTACTGGACAGAATTTATTTTATATTAGTGAGAACAATATTTCTTCGCACAGTCAACAATATTTAAAATATTAGACTGAGGAGAATTCATTACTGTATAAATTGTGATTCTCCCTCTTATTATCATTAAGAGCTTTTGAGAATTGCTGTTAACAATCCACCTCCTTCCTGAATGCATCTCTGTATTACAATAATGCGTATTTCAATAAAATATTGCTCCAAGGTTTATCTGATGACATAATACATAAATCAATATTATCAGAGAAAATGGCTATCTGATTAACCTTAACGCAAAAATAATTAAAGGTGCTAATCTGACAAACACCGAGGGGCAAAATCGGATAGCTCCCAAAAACAGACAGTGGATCATAATATGCAGTTAAGCTTGGTCATTGCTTTTATGCTGCCTGCCAATTTAAATGAAGGTAGTATGCAGCCCAGTGCTCAGTGAGTGCATGCCTCAGTGGGAGCTCCAAGTTTATGCGAGGCTCCCACCATTTAAAGCCAACCTGCAATGCATAAAATCAGCTGCATCTCTTACAAGACGTAAACATTTTAGCTAGAGAAGTGATTGGGGAAGAGAATCTGAACAGGTAGAGTAAGACTAATGGGACAGCAGGGGAAAGAGCCACTGTTCTCAGATGCTCCAATGGAGGCCTTGATGCAGGAAGTGGAGAGAAGGAGAGATGTCTTCTATCTAAAGGAGCCCCCTCAGGCATATACCACAAAAGGCATTGTGGGACCAGATAGCTGTTGCAGTCAATGATACAGTCTTGACTCACGGTCCTTGATGGAGTACCATGAGAAGCCTCACACGAGGGGTAAATGTCAGTGAGCGTCTCTTCAAATGCCATATCCATACCATATCCCACCAACTGCACCTCTAGCCTCATGCATTGCTCAATTCACCACACTTCTAGCACTCAGCTACCAAAAATCTCCATCAATCTGACTCACGCCTAACATTCATAGCTTCACCTGACCCTCACAATTAGCGCTGCTGTAAGCCTTATATCCACATCTCATAACTTTGGACACACTGCCAGACGTTCAACCACATCATCCAAGTATGTTGTACCATACTTGGTGACACATTTCCCTCTCTTATGCAGGACAAGATGAGGCATACTTGAAAGCAAAAACACATAATTTGTAGGGTACAGATACAGCTGTATCTCCTTACCACCATGGAGGATATGGCACTTGCCATCATTGGAGTCACCATGACTGCGGCCCTTGACAGTGATGGGTTGAAGCCATTAAAGGTATGCTCATACCTACTTCTCCATCTCCTTCCCCCTCATCATTCACTCTCATACTTGCAACCATCAGCTCAGATACTGACACTTTGCATTCTGTAGACGATAGCTTAGAGGAGGAATCTGCATGCAGTGTGATACTGGACCTCAGTAACCTGCAGCCAGTGCAGGAAAGAGGTTTGCACAGCTTGCCAGAGTGCAATGTCACACATTTGTTCTGTTGCAGAGGACTCACTTAAGAACTTTGAAGGGGTGGTCTTCAGAAGAAGACTAAAATAAAAGCAAAATACTATTGATGCTGAGGATCTGAAATGAAAACAGAAAGTGCTGGAAAAACCCAGCAGGTCTGGAGAGAGAAACAGAGTTAACATTTCTTGTCATTATGACTCTTTTTCAGAGTCAGACTTGCTGAGTTTTTCCAGTATTTTCAGTTTTATTTTCGAAGAAGGCTGGTGGTTATACATATTGGAATGCTTGGTGCATTAGCTGGCCTGATAAAAAGCATAAAGTTGTTCAGGAGCATGGAGCAATCTGGCACCAACTTGGCACAGGGTTTTGTGCAGATCTTGGAGACCAGTACTCTCCAGTATGGAAGTGGTGGCCAACTCCATCAGACCATTTGCAGATCCAACCATTTTGTAAGGTCTGCTCATCGATGTCTCCATTTTCATTGCACTGCAAGAAAAAAAACAATGTCTAAGCGCTGGCTTGGAAACTTCAAAGTTTATTCATTAATCACAAGTAAGGCTTACATTACAGCGCAATGAAGTTACTGTGGAATTTCCCCAGTCACTACAATCCGGTGCCTGTTCAAGTCAATGCACCTAACCAGCATGTCCTTCAGACTGTGGGAGGAAATCAGAGCACCCGGAGGAAATCCACGCAGACGTGGGGAGAACGTGCAGCCTCCGCACAGACAGTGACCCAAGCAGGGAATTGAACCCGGGTCCCTGGCACTGTGAGGCAGCAGCTAACCACTGTATCACCCTTATGAATGTTTCTGCCCGGTTTCGAACCAGGGACCTTTCGTGTGTTAGGCAAATGTGATAACCACTACACTACAGTAAATGACAACTCAGTAACAACTCAGGCTGAAGTCACACAAGCTCAGCCTGATGTCATGCAAATTTAGACTACACCCATGAAGCTCAGCTTGCTGCTGTGCAGGCTCAAACTTTTAATAGCTTAGCTGTGGATACTAGATTCAAACAAGCTAACATGATTTCACAGCAGTCCAATAAACTGTTTTCCAATGCAACTGCAAAGAGGGATAAACATTCAAGGGCAATGAATGTGTGCTTTGCTGGAGCTGTTCACATCCCAGGAATGAATATATATAAATAAAACATGGATACCCCTGATGCATGGGAACACCTCCACTTCCAAGTCCTGATTTGGAAAGATATTGCCATTCCTTCACTGTTGCTGGATCAAAATCCTGGAACTTCCTCCAAAACAGCACTGTGGGTGTACTTACGACAAAAAGATTATAGTGGTTCCAGAAGGTGGCTAACCACAACATTCTCAAGGGCAATTCAGAATGGACAATAAATGCTGGCTTTGCTTAAATACCCACATCCTAAGAATTTAATTTAAAAAAAGGACTGGAGTTTGTGAGACTCTGAATTCAAAAGAAAGTAACTCTAGAGTTATTCTCATATGCTCTGAGCCTTCATGGAAGAGATTTTCAGTGCACATTTGTTGCCTGAATTTGTCATAAATGTGCAACCGTTAATATTAGTCCAGATTTTGCTAGTGTGAGATATCTTGCTGCATGCCCCGTTAGTTCATTTTCGCTCACCTTAAAATGTTTTGTCTTGTTTGCTGATGGAGGTACAAGCTGGTATTGGTGCATCGGGTCCAATAGGACATCTGGGATGTCAGTGAATGATGGGATCAATGGTCTATCTCCTTAAAAAATGAGATTTAAGGATTAAGAAAAATTTTTTAAAAGTAAATTAAAATCAAATCAGGTACAGAAAGAGAAATAAAAAGAGAGAAAGGAAGATTGAGTTAAGTGGGAGAGAAAAGAAAGGGTAAAGAAAAACATATAAACATTTTAAATTTCAAAATTTTAGAACTATGATACTTATTACTTGTGGGAATAAGATATTGCAGTTTAAAATGTTTCCTTTCAGGGAGATTGAGTGGCATTGCAGGAACTTAAATACTTAATTAAAAATGTACTTGCAATGTTAAGTAGCAGCCGTAACAGTGTGTGAGAGTTTAATTGATAACTAATACACAAATGCAGCAATTTCAGGAAAACACGGGGAGGTTGAGGGTGAGCTGCGATTTTCTTGAGGCTAATAATGAGTGGAGTGGTGCAAATTGTCCAGCAACCTGTAGCTATTGCCAATTCACAGGGTGTCTCTTCCTCACTACATTGGTGGGTGTCCTTTGTTGCCATTAGATTTGAATATTTCAATATTCTTTTGGTTGGTCTCTCACTTTGTATCCTCCATAAATGTCAGCTCATCTAAACCCCTTACTGCTAATATCCTAACTTACACCACATTCAGTTCACCATTAACCATGTTCACTGTCCTACATCGGCAATGCCCCCAATATTATAATTCTCATCCTTTATTTAAAATCCTTCCATAGCTTCACCCTTTCCCATCTCTGTAACCTCCTCCAGCCGTACAATCCTGTGAGATCTTGGTGCTCCTCCAATTCTGGCTACTTGCACAATCCTGATTTTCATTGTTCTGCCATGGGCAGCTGTGCCATCAATTGCCTAGGGTTATTTTCTGGAGTTCTCCAACTAAACATTTCCGCCTTTCCTCCTTTATGATGCTCATTAAGATCTACCTCTTAGTTTAAGCTTTTGCTTACATATCTTAATATTTCCTTATGTGGTTTGGTGCCACATTTGTATCATAAGTCTTGAGGGAAGCAGCTTCGGACATGTTGAATGTGCTATATTATTACAAGGTGTTGTTGTAAGGAGTAGAATAATGGCCTTAAAATGTGAGGAGAGAAATGGAATAAATTAAACAAAGATTTTAAAAATGATAAAGAAGCCATGAGATATAAAAGAAATAATTATTCGGTAGATTGTATGATCTTCAAAATTCTTCATGTTTGAAATAAGTGTAAATTTAATCAAATGCTCAGGAATAAGTATTTTGATGTACTGTTCAGATGTTTAATTTTAGCCATCTTTGTTCATTGATGGATTTTTGTTGGTGTTTAATCCGATGCATCAGAGGTGCAGAAGCTATTTTGTAATTCGCTGGTGCATGTAGCAATCCTTCAATTTTTCCATGGATTACACAAAATCCTTAATGAAACAGTGTTGTTCACATTTCTGTTGATGAATCATTCTCATTCAACTGAACCGCATTCAGCCTGAGGTTATAATCGAAAGATAATATTGATGAGACATTGACTAGGTTGAATCCTCGAGCAAAGACAAAGAGATGACATCCCACTCAGGGAACAGTGTTCACATGTGCTGCTGAGCAATGAGAAGACCCCTCACTTGTAACCAATCCTTCTGGCAATTTTTTGATATGAACCATGAAAAAAAAAAGAGGGTGAAGAAAACTAAAATAAGAAAACAAAACAGCTTCAGACCACGTAACATATCCGACATTAATCTAATCTAGTGCCTGCTTGAAGGGAGTGTCCATCTGCTTAATTAAGCCATTTCCATGTCCATGTCAGTGTCCAGTCCATTCAGCTATACACCGGCATGGTTATATTACATAACATCACATAATATGAGCTAGGCATTGCTGCAATGGAAGTCTGGTGATTTCTAAAGGCTAGCAAACTCGCAACAGCAATTTTGTTTCAGACTGATAAGTTGAAAATCTACTCCCCTATGTTTTTAAGAATATCTGCACCAGCCTTGATTTCTAATTAAATTTTTAGTAACATACCCAACAATTTTAGTAACACAACACTTCTGCTAACATTTATGTTTGCTTGTGGAGTGATGCCTTTCTTTCATGAGATCACCCTCCCATCTTCAATAAGCTGCTTCATTAACATTTGGGAACTGATCCCCAAGTCACAAGAGTCAACTCGCTGGCAGGTCAGCTAAAAGACTGGCATTGTTATACTCCATCATCATTCCTGGTTATGTCCTATCTATTGGCAGGACAAACCCATGCCAGGCAGGGCACAGTGGCATATAATTGGGGGCGAGGTGGCCTTTAATTCTGGACTCCATGATGGCTCATTGTTTCAGTTGAGATATGGGCCAGGATACATCCTGCAGCTTGCCATCTACTGACCTTCCTCAGCTGATGAATTGATACTCCTCCATTTAGATCTAAACTTGGAGGGAACGCTGAGGATAGAAAGAGAACTGAATGAACTCTTGGTGGGATGTACATCACCATGAGTGGCTCTATGGTGCCAACCACTGTCTGAGCTGGCCAAGTTTTGAAGGAGATAATTGCCACACTGGGTCTGTGGCAGCTGGTGAGAGAACTGACATGAGACAATAACGTGCGTGACTTTGCCCTCACCAATCTACCTATATGTAACAGATGTATCTGTCCATGACCACATTAGTAGGAGTGGCCATCACACAACCCTTGTAGATACAAGTTTGTCTCCATAATGAGGACATCCTCCATTATGTTGTGTGTCAGTACACCATGCTGAGTGGAAAAAATTAAGAACAGATCTAGCAACTAAAACTGAGTATTCACGAGGCACTCAGTTCCTGACCTCTTCACAGCCTTGGTCCAGATACAGACAAAAGAGCTGAACTCAAGAGGTGAATTGAGGGAGACCGCCCTTGACATCAAGGTGGCATGTGATCATGTGTAGCATCAAGGAGCCGGAGGAAAACTGAAGTCAATGGGAATCAGGGGGGGAAACTCCTACACTTGTTGAAGTCAAACCTAGCACAAAAGGAAGATGGTTGCGATTTTGGAAGCCAATCATTTCAGTCACAGGCAGCACTGCAAGAGTTCCACAAGGTAGTATCCTAGGCCTAACACCTTCAATCAGTGCTTCATCAATGGCTTGTCTCTCATCATAAGGTCAGAAGTGGCAATGTTCACAGCTGATTGCACAATTTTCAGCATCATTAACAACTCCCCAGATAATAAAGCAGTCTGTTCATATATAGCAAGTAAGACCTGGACAACATTTAGGCTTGGGCTGATGTGTGGCACCACTTAAGTACCAAAAAAATGACTCTCTGAAACTGAACTGGACCAGGCGCGTAAATACTGTGTTGACAAGAGCAGGTCAGAAGCTGGAAATTCTGTGGCAAATAACTTCTCCTGACTCCCCAAAACCTGTCCACTATCCACAGGTGAGACTGACCATTATTTCTAGAAACTCATCTCTGAACTCTGTGGCTGAGGGCTGAGTCCCTCTGCTACTCGATCCTAGACTTCCTAATGCACAGACCACAATCAGTAAGGATAGGCAACAATACCTACTCCATGATCATCCTCAACACCGGTGCCCCACAAGGCTGTGTCCTCAGCCCCTTACTATGCTCCTTATACACCTATGACATGGAGTCAAATTCCCCTTCAGCTCGATTTTCAAGTTTGCTGATGACATCACCATAGTGGGTCGGATCTCAAACAATGAGACGGAGTACAGGAAAGAGATAGAGAATCTGGTGAACTGGTGCAATGACAATAATCTCTCTCTCAATGTCAGCAAAACAAAAGAGATAGTCATCGACTTCAGGAAGAGTAGTGGAGGACATGCCCCTGTCTACATCAATGGGGATGAAGTGGAAATGGTTGAGAGCTTAAAGTTTCTAGGTGTCCAGATCACTAACAACTTGTCCTGATCCCACCAAGCCTCCACTTCCTCAGGAGGTTAAGGAAATCGGCATGTCTGTTACGACTCTCACCAACGTTTACAAATGCACCATAGAAAGCATTCTTTCTGGTTGTGTTACAATGTGGTATGGCTCCTGCTCTGTCCAAGACCGCAAGAAACTACAAAAGGGTCGTGAACAAACCCAGTCCATCATAAAAACCAGCCTCTCATCCATTGACTCCATCGACACTTCCTGCTGCCTCGAAAAAGCAGCCATCATAGTCAAGGACCTTATGCACCCTGGACATACTCTCTTCCATCTTCTTCCATCGAGAAAAAGATACAAAAGTCTGAGGTCACGTACCAACCAACTGAAGAACAGTTTCTTCCCTGCTGCCATCAGACTTTTGAATGGACCTACCTCGTATTAAGTTGATCTTTCTCTACACCCTAGCTATGACTGTAACACTACATTCTGCATCCTCTCCTTCTCTATGTACAGTATGCTTTGTCTGTGAAGCGTGTAAGAAACAATATTTTACACCGTATACTGATACATGTGACAATAATAAATCAGATCAAAATCAATATTCTCCATTAGCCTGAATCAGTGCAGCTCCAATGTCAAGAAGCTTGACACCATCCAGGACAAAGCAGCTTATTTCATTAGAATCCCATCCTGCTGTCACCAACACAGTAACAGCAGTATGTACCATATACAAGATGTAGTGCAGCAACTCACAAAGGCTTCTTTGACAGCATCTTCCAAACTTCCAGCAATCCCCCTCTAAACCACAAACGATCTTGTCTTGGAACTATATTGGCATTCCTTTAGTCGCTGGGTCAAAATCATGGAGCTCCCTTCCTAACAGCACTGTGGGTGTACCTACACTACAAGGACTGCAGCGATTCAAGAAGATGGCTCACCGCCACCAACCTTCTTGAGGGCAATAAATGCTGGCCTAACTAACAGTGCCAACACATTGCGAAATAATTTTTAAAAATATTAAACTGATCAATACAATGTTTGAAAGGAGCAACCTACGAAAGCAATTTCTTATTTCACTAAAAGTTGTTTATAATTATGTAATGAGTTATTTGCTTGACTGTATTTGTGGACACCAACTGGCCGCCTTCATGATTCTTTGTCTACTTAGAAGTAGCATCATAAGGGGAAGCTAAAGAGCTAGGCGTTTTCCCAGAAGTGGCCAAACCATGATCTGGGCTGGTGTTATTGGTTGAATAGGAGTCCTGGAAAGCTGCACTACCAGGACTGTTGGGATCCAAGGGAGAGAGGTTTTGTAAAAGTCTGCCTTCTGATGGTAATCTTACCCATGAACCCCAGAGGTGAAAGCTGTTGGATAGGACTTCTGACCATCCTGTGTGAATAAAGAGAAGTATATTGTGAAATCATACAGCTCAGCAGTGCCACCTTCGGTTGGGGGATGATGTGATAATTGTGGTTGTGTAAAACATACCTTTAGTGCGTCAACGATTTAAAGTTGAATGTACCTTTCTGGTGAAGTATTATTTGCCTGTTAATTTATGTTTAATTTGTGTTAAAGTAAAAGTTACAAAAAGTGCACTGAGGGAACTTCTTCATTTGGGGGTCATTCAGTAAAATTGGCTACTTTATTTTATAATTTCCCTTCAGGTATCATAATAAAATTGAGGGTTTGCATCTGGGATTGAACCCAGAGACTGTAAAATAGGTTGACTGAAAACTTTTAGCATTTAAATAAACAGGATTACACATTTGCTTTTGCTATGTGGTTAGCACTGCTGCCTCACAGTGCCAGGGACTTGGGTTCGATTCCCGGCTTGTGCACTGTCTCCTTGTGTCTGCGTGTGTTTCCTCCCACCCTCCAAAAGCTGTGTAGGTTAGGTGCATTGGCCATGCTAAATTCTCCCTAAGTGTACCTGAATAGGTAGCGGAGTGTGGCAGCTTGGGGATTTTTGCAGTAACTTCATTGCAGTGTTAATGTAAGCCTACTTGTGACTAATAAATAAACTTTATATTTTATTGGGAAATCAACGTGGATACTTCGGAGGCTTGAGCCTTTGTTGAAAGGGAGGGTCTGACTTTCAGAGATCTGAAAGAGTTGAGAAAAGACTATTTACACACCTGTAGCAATACGCCCGGGGATAAATGTAAGATCATGAGTTAAGACGGATGGGATCTTTGAAGAATTGGCTAGGCATGTAGGGCTCAAGGAAGAAAGGACCAGTTCTATTAATGGTCAAGTACAACTGGTGAGAATTGATAAAGAAATGGAACAAAGAAAGATTGATTTAGGAAGAGAGGAAAGTCATATGGAAAGAGCAAGGGAACGAGATGAAAGAGATAGAGAGAAATGAAAAAATTCAAAGTGGAGCAGGAGTTCTGATTATGTGAACTTGAGTTGATGAGAATTGAGGCTGACTCAGAGAAAATCCCTCTTTTATTTTGCAAAGAATCTTTGCTTCGTACCTAAATTTAGTGAGGGGAGAGTAGAGATGTACTTTGTGTCCTTCAAGAAAATTGCCACAAATCTGAATTGGCCAAAAGAACAGGTTATGCTCCTACGAGGTATTTTGGTAGGGAATGCTTTGGAGATGTTTTATGAGGAAGTAAAGACTGCTGTATTGAATACTTATGAGTTGGTGTCAGAGGCTTGCATGGAGAAATTTCCCAGAGAAAAGGAAATGGTGAGCGATAGGAGGTGTAGGTAGATGAAGGTGAAACACAATGTCAATAATCTTAGGGAGATGTTGGTGGAGGAAGCCTCAGTAATGGCAGACAATTATGAGTAAACTCGTAAGATGATTGTTAACAGGGCAAGTGACAGAAGTGTTAGTGAGGGATCACTTTGGGACCAGTGACCATAATTCTATTAGTTTTAAGATAGCTATGGAGAATGATAGGTCTGGCCCAAAAGTTAAAATTCTAAATTGGGGCAAGGCCAATTTTGATGGTATCAGGCAGGGACTTTCAAAAGTTAATTGGGGGAGTCTGTGGGGAGGCAAAGAGACGTCTGGTAAGTGGGAGGCTTACCCAGGGTTCAGGGTAAGCACATTCCTCGTAGAGTGAAAGGCAAGGCTGGCAGAAGTAGGGAACCCTGGGTAACTCGGGATATTGAGGCCCTGGTCAAGAAGAAGGAGGCACATGACATGCATAGGCAGCTGGGCTCAAGTGAAACCCTTGAAGCGTATAGGGGGTGTAGGAGTAGAGTTAAGAGAGAAATCAGGAGGGCAAAAAGGGGACACAAGATTGCTTTGGGAGATAAGGCAAAGGAGAATCCGAAGAGCTTCTACAAATACATAAAGGGCAAAAGAGTAACTAAGGAGAGAGTAGGGCCTCTTAAGAATCAACAAGGTCATCTATATGTGGATCCACAAGAGATGGGTGAGATCCTAAATGAATATTTCTCATCAGTGTTTACTGTTGAGAAACGCATGGAACTTGGGGACATAAATAGTGATGTCTTGAGGAGTGTACATATTACAGAGGAGGTGGTGCTGGAAGTCTTAAAGCGCATCAAGGTAGATAAATCCCCGGGATCTGATGAAGTGTATCCCAGGACATTGTGGGAGGCTAGGGAGGAACTTGCGGGTCCCCTAGCAGAGATATTTGAATCATCGATAGTCACAGATGATGTGCCTGAAGATTGGAGGGTGGCAAATGTTGTACCTTTGTTTAAAAAGGGCTGCAGGGAAAAGCCTGGGAACTACAGGCCGGTGAGCCTCACATCCATGGTGGGTAAGTTGTTGGAAGGTATTTTGAGAGACAGGATCTAAAGGCATTTAGAGATGCAAGGACTGATTAGGACAGTCAGCATGGTTTTGTGAGTGGAAAATCATGTCTCACAAATTTGATTGAGTTTTTTGAAGGGGTAACCAATTAGGTAGATGAGGGCAGTGCAGTTGATGTTGTCTACATGGACTTTAGCAAGGCCTTTGACAAGGTACTGCATGGTAGGTTGTTGCACAAGTTTAAATCTCACAGGATCCAGGGTGAGGTAGCTAAATGGATACAAAACTGGCTTGATGACAGAATGTGGAGATGCCGGTGTTGGACTGGGGTAAACACAGTAAGAAGTTTAACAACACCAGGTTAAAGTCCAACAGGTTTATTTGGTAGCAAAAGCCACACAAGCTTTCGGAGCTCTAAGCCCCTTAGTGAGGGCTTAGAGCTCTAAGCCCCCTTAAGGGGCTTAGAGCTCCGAAAGCTTGTGTGGCTTTTGCCACCAAATAAACCTGTTGGACTTTAACCTGGTGTTGTTAAACTTCTTACTTTGATGACAGAAGCCAGAGGTGGTTGTAGAGGGTTGTTTTTCAAACTGGAGACCTGTGACCAGCGGTGTGCCTCAGGGATTGGTGCTGGGTCCACTGTTATTTGTCATTTATATTAATGATTTGGATGAGAATATAGGAGGCATGGTTAGTAAGTTTGCAGATAACACCAAGATTGGTGGCATAGTGGACAGTGAAGAAGGTTATCTCCGATTGCAACGGGATCTTGATCAATTGGGCCAGTGGGCTGACGAATGGCAGATGGAGTTTAATTTAGATAAATGCGAGGTGATGCATTTTGGTAGATTGAACCAGGGCAGGACTTACTCAGTTAATGGTAGGGCATTGGGGAGAGTTCCAGAACAAAGAGATCTGGGGGTACAGATTCATAGTTCCTTGAAAGTGGAGTCACAGATGGACAGAGTGGTGAAAAAGGCATTCAGCATGCTTGGTTTCATTGGTCAGAACATTGAAAGAAGTTTAACAACACCAGCTTAAAGTCCAACAGGTTTATTTGGTAGCAAAAGCCACAAGCTTTCGGAGCCTTAAGCCCCTTCTTCAGGTGAGTGGGAATTCTGTTCACAAACAGGGCATATAAAGACACAAACTCAATTTACAGAATAATGGTTGGAATGCGAATACTTACAGCTAATCAAGTCTTAAAGGTACAAACAATGTGAGTGGAGAGAACATTAAGACAGGTTAAAGAGATGTGTATTGTATCCAGACAGGACAGCCAGTGAGACTCTGCAGGTCCAGGCAAGCTGTGGGGATTACAGATAGTGTGACATGAACCCAATATCCCGGTTGAGACCGTCCTCATGTGTGAGGAACTTGGCTATCAGTTTCTGCTCAGCGACTCTGCGCCGTCGTGAAGGACCTTGTGGCTTTAGCTACCAAATAAACCTGTTGGACTTTAACCTGGTGTTGTTAAACTTCTTACTGTGTTTACCCCAGTCCAACGCTGGCATCTCCACATCAGAACATTGAATACAGGAGTTGGGATATCTTGTTGAAGTTGTACAAGACATTGATAAGGCCACTTGGAATACTGTGTACAGTTCTGGTCACCCTATTATAGAAAGGATATTATTAAACTAGAAAAAGAGTGCAGAAGAGATTTACTAGGATGCTACCGGGACTTGATGGTTTGAGTTATAAGGAGAGGCTGGATAGACTGGGACTTTTTTCTCTGGAGCATAGAAGGCTGAGGGGTGATCTTATAGAGGCCTATAAAATACTGAGGGGCATAGATTGTCAATAGAAAGTCAATATCTTTTCCCAAAGGTAGGGGAGTCTAAAACTAGAGGGCATAGTTTAAGTTGAGAGGGAAGAGATACAAAAGTCTCCAGAGGGGCAAGTTTTTCACACACAGGGTGGTGAGTGCCTGGAACAAGCTGCCAGAGGTAGTAGTAGAGGTGGGTACAATTTTGTCTTTTAAAAACCGTTTAGGCAATTACATGGGTAAGATGGGTATAGAGGGATAAACGCCAAATGCGGGCAATTGGGACTAGCTTAGGGGTTTAAAAAAAAAAACGGGCGGCATGGACAAGTTGGGCCGAAGGACCTGTTTCCATGCTGTAAACCTCTATGATTCTATGCCACATTTTGGAACCTTCCAGAGAAACTGGAATGAAAGGGAGGTTGATGAGATGGGTTAAGCCCTGTTGAAAAAGATGGAAAAGGTAAAGACCCAGACCTTTCTCAAGTTAATAGAAGTGAAGGGTCGGAGGACAGGTTTAGTTCAAGGATTGGCATGCTACTTTTGTGAAGGTTGAATGCTGGAAGTTAAAGAGCGAGTCTGTCATGTTTGTCTCATCAAGAGATGTTCCCCAATTTGATAATGTCCTGGTAAAGTTCACAACAGGCGGGGAATTTCCCCCATATTCACAGAGAGGATCCCATCGGGTGAGGGAAAGCTTATAGAGAATTTTTTCTCGAAGGTAAATTATCCCCATGTTCATCTGTGAGGCAGGCAAATTATTTATTATCCTTAGTGATACAAGATCAGCATAGTCACTGATGTTGGTAAGTGGCATAAAGCTTTCTCCAAAAACCTTGCTGAATAAACCGGTATTGATTTGGGATATTATTTACTCATTCCTTTATTTAAGGTTTATTTAAAGTGTGGCTTAGTTACTGGTCCTGTTACTGTGAGTGTCATTCCTACTTTACCTTGTGGAAGGTGGAGATTTCATGTTCGGAAGTGACTTGGTTGGGGATAAAGAATGACCATTTCCAGTAATTTCGAGAAAGTCTATTGAGCCTGTTGAAACTGAAATTGTACAGGAAAAGCTGGGTGACAAAAAAGACCCAGCTACCTTTTGTAAGCTTGCCTCTAAAATTAATGTTTTGATTAATGATGTTTTTCATAGCATCATAAATTCAGCCAGCTAATTTAAAAATGACATGAGAGCGTCAGGCTGAAAAAGAAAAGTTAATAGCAGGTGAAGACAATGTAAAGCCGCCCGAATTAAAAATGCAGAAAGTGTCTGAGCAAGATGAGGTAAAACAGATAGCAACAATGCTGAAAGCTAATGATGATAAAGAGGGAACATGCTTCGAAGGAGAATGGAAAAGCTGAATCCAGTTGCCCCTATGGAGCTACAAGAAACAATGTGTTCTTGAACATCATTTTAAAATGAAGAGACAATCACTCTTGCTGGTAATGAATTAGATAAATGATAAGGGCACAGCTGATGTTAAATGTGAGGTTATTTCAATTCTGAGAAGGGAAACTTGAAACATCTGCTCTCCACTGTATTTTTGCAATTTGGTATAATGCGAGGAAAGATGTGAAAGCCAGTGAAGGATGTCCCAGACGTCTTTGTGGCAATTTTAAATAAAACAATTGTTTATTAATCAATGAAATACACAAGAAAGTCAACCAGAAATAAACTCACTAACTGGAAGGCTATATGTATTAACCCTAAGCTTACCCTGTTCCAAATACCTTTATTTCCCTAATTTCAGAGCTAATCCTCTCCGAGCAACATCCTGCAGGGTTTCAAAAACTATAGGCACAATCCAGTAATAGTTACCACACCAGGCACTAATATATATTTGGGTGTTAGTGCCTGGTGTGGTAACTATTACTGGATTTGGGCGTTGCTTCTGAAGTAGAGCAGACAACTGGCTGTTCAAACAGGCTTCTCTACAGACACAGCTTGCTGGGAGTTCAGAGCTTTTCCTGCAGCAGGCTGAGATCGAAAGCAGCTAACTTGTATAATTGAAAGTGCTTCTGATATACCATTTCCCCCCTTAATTATCTCTTATCCGAACTAACAGCCTCAGAAGTCACGCTTAACTTTCTTAATTTTGTGTGTCCGCCTTTTAGAATGTAATTGTAAAATTCACACCTCATCTCATCCTTTGACCTCTAACATCTTACTCAAACCCTTCACTTTCTATACCCAATTTGCCTTGGGTAAACATCTATTTACAGGGTTTTTTGGCTCATCAACATATCAAAAGCACTAGTTCCATCAACCTAGCCAAATTGTCTCTACCACTACACAATTTCCATTTTTAAATAGTTCTTTTAAACATTCAGCCAGCAGAACACATTTCCAATTACTGGATTTCCATGAGTTATCACGATTTCCTGACACAAAGCTCAAACGGAGTGGGAGGAAGAAAAGAAATAAAAACATTCAGGAAATGAATAAAAGAGAGTATCAAATGTTCTTAGCTGAACATGGACGCAGCCTGAATTAAGTTCTTAAAGCAACCAAAGAGGATCTTACTTGACAGAAAAATGAACTGCTTGCATAACACCTGCAAAAGAAAACTGAATGGTTAAATCATGGAGAAGAGCCAAAAGTTAAACACAATCCTAAATTTCAACAGGATGAAGAAGTGAATCCCATAGTTATGTAGGACAATTTAGATGTGTGGCTGGTTCAGACTTTCTTCACATTAAAAAAAACACACGGGCCTGGAAGAAAATGGAAATCAGGAATTGGAACCTCAACAGAGTGCCTCAGATTCTGTTCGAAACAATGAAAACCCTGATGACAATTTGTTGTCCAGCACGAGAGACGAACTCAAGAAATTGCTGAATTCAGATGGTTAGACGTGATGTGACAGGGGGATTTCGCCTCGGACTCCATTTCACAGCGGCCAGTACACTGAATCCAGATGGTTTGTCAGCAGTCAGCAATGTTGTTTCTGACTAAGTTAACCAAACAAATTGTAAAACCTTTGGACTCCTCACGAATGCTCGTGCCTTACGAGCCTGGTGGAGTTCTTTGAAAATGTGACTAAACTCATTGACGAAGGGAAGGCGGTAGATGTGGTTTATATGGATTTTAGCAAGGCGTTCGATAAGGTCCCCCATGCAAGGCTTCTAGAAAAAGTGAGAGGGCATGGGATCCAAGGGGCTGCTGCCCTGTGGATCCAGAACTGGCTTGCCCAAAGGAGGCAGAGAGTGGGTATAAATGGGTCTTTTTCTAAATGGAGGTCGGTCACCAGTGGTGTGTGCCTGGGATCTGTTCTGGGACCCTTGCTGTTTGTCATTTTCATAAATGACCTGGATGAGGAAGTGGAGGGATGGGTTGGTAAGTTTGCCGACGACACGAAGCTTGGTGAGATTGTGGATAGTCCGGAGGGATGTCAGAAGTTACAGAGGGACATAGATAGGATGCAAGACTGGGCGGAGAAGTGGCAGATGGACTTCAACACAAATAAATGCGTAGTGGTCCATTTTGGCAGGTCAAATGGGATGAAGGAGTACAATATAAAGGGAAAGACTCTTAGTACTGTAGAGGATCAGAAGGACCTTGGGGTCCGGGTCCATAGGACTCTAAAATCGGCCCCGCAGGTGGAGGAGGTGGTTAAGAAGGCGTATGGTGTGCTGGCCTTTATCAATCGAGGGATTGAGTTTAGGAGTCCGGGGATAAATGATGCAGCTATATAAGACCCTCGTCAGACCCCACTTGGAGTACTGTGCTCAGTTCTGGTCGCCTCATTACAGGAAGGATGTGGAAAAGATTGAAAGGGTGCAGAGGAGATTTACAAGGATGTTGCCTGGATTGAGTGGCATGCCTTATGAGGATAGGCTGAGGGAGCTCGGTCTTTTCTCCTTGGAGAGACGTAGGATGAGAGGAAACCTAATAGAGGTATATAAGATGTTGAGAGGCATAGATCGGGTGGACTCTCAGAGGCTTTTTCCCAGGGTGAAAATGGCTGCTACGAGAGGACACAGGTTTAAGGTGCTGGGGGGGGTAGGTACAGGGGAAATGTTAGGGGGAAGTTTTTCACACAGAGGGTAGTGGGCGAGTGGAATCGGCTGCCATCAGTGGTGGTGGAGGCAAACTCAATAGGGTCTTTTAAGGGACTCCTAGATGAGCACATGGGATGTAATAGGATGGAGGGTTATAGGTAGGCCTAAAAAGGTAAGGATATGTTCGGCACAACTTGTGGGGCTGAAGGGCCTGTTTTGTGCCGTAGTTTTTCTATGTTTCTATGCTAATCCAGGGTCCTGACTGTACAAAGTTCAATACAGATTTTTAAAAAAGCAACCTGAAGAGTGCAAAGCCAAGGAGCACATATTGCTTCCATTAGTGGACCAGACTAGTTGGTTAATCAACAAAAATGCCTTGCAATATTGCAGACTTGGTTGGTTCATGCATTGGGTTCCAAAGGCTGCCACAGAGAGTTAATTTAAATCCAAAGTACCATGAACAGGTCTGTTAGCTTGGAGCAACTTTGATCCCCCTTATCAACCAGCCATAGTTACAGGTTGATTGTTGTATTACTGACAGCTCAGTTTCTGCATTTGGGAGCTGTATAGCCGGCACCAAAGAACCCTATGAGTGACTTGACGACCGGTACAGTCGATCATGAAATTGCATTTGTTCCTGATCACAGTACGGATACATACCCGGGTCCATCAAACAGTGGTTCTATAATCCGGAGGTATAGCTGCTATTTTCTGAAAACTCGTCAATGTTTATTGAGCATGAATTGTGTTTTTTTAAAAATTCAGTCTTGGTTTATGGGTGTATTTGGCAAGGCTGGCATTTAATGACCATTTCTTGTTGCCTTTGAGAAATGCTGTGAATCTTCTTGAACCACTGCAGTTCATGTTGGTGAAGGTGTCCCCACAGTGCTGTCAGGTTGTGAGCTCCAAGCTAATTGATCCAGCAACAATAAGGGAACAGTGATATATGTCCAACTCAGTATAGTATGTGACTTGGTAAGGGGGGAGGTGGAACATGGAGCTTATTGTGTTCTCTTGCATCTGCTGAACCTGTCTCCATGCACCTGATGTACCTGTCCTTCCAGGTAGTGAAAGTTGTGGGTTTGGGAGGTGCAGTTTCAGAAGCCTTGATGAGTTTCTGCAGTGCATCCTGTGGATTGGATGCTGATAGAATGGTGCTGATGCTGAGTGGCACAGTGGTTAGCACTGCTGCCTCACAGCATCAGTGACCTGGGTTCGATTCTGGCCTTGCATGACTGTCTATGTGGAATTTGCTTGGAGCATCCCCTCAAATGCATTTATATTATCTGCCTCAACCACTCACTGTAGTAGTGAGTTCCACATTCTTAAGATTATTTGGGTAAAGATGTTTCTTTTGAATTTCCTATTAGATTTCTTGGTGACTATCGAATATTAATAGCCTCTTGTCATGCACTTCGCCACAAGAGGAAAAAGTCTCTGTATCAACTTTACCAAAATCTTTCAAAATTCTATAGAGTTCTATAGTAAATTCTATTAAGTACCCTGCAGGCAGTTTTTAAAAAGAGAATTTGAGCCAAGTCAGTGTTATCTCATCAGCTATGCAACAGACATGTCTTTTTTTATTCATTCATGGGACATGGGCGTCGCTGGCTGGCCAGCATTTATTGTCCATCCCTAGATGCCCTTGAGAAGGTGGTGGTGAGCTGCCTTCTTGAATCGCGATGTGGAGATGCCGGCGTTGGACTGGGGTAAACACAGTAAGAAGTTTAGCAACACCAGGTTAAAGTCCAACAGGTTTATTTGGTAGCAAAAGCCACACAAGCTTTCGAGGCTCTGAGCCCCTTCTTCAGGTGAGTGGGAATTCTGTTCACAAACAGAACTTATAAAGACACAGACTCAATTTACATGAATAATGGTTGGAATGCGAATACTTACAACTAATCCAGTCTTTAAGAAACAAAACAATGTGAGTGGAGAGAGCATCAAGACAGGCTAAAAAGATGTGTATTGTCTCCAGACAAGACAGCCAGTGAAACTCTGCAGGTCCACGCAACTGTGGGAGTTACAAATAGTGTGACATAAACCCAATATCCCGGTTGAGGCCGTCCTTGTGTGTGCGGAACTTGGCTATCAGTTTCTGCTCAGCGACTCTGCGCTGTCGTGTGTCGCGAAGGCCGCCTTGGAGAACGCTTACCCGAATATCAGAGGCCGAATGCCCGTGACCGCTGAAGTGCTCCCCAACAGGAAGAGAACAGTCTTGCCTGATGATTGTCGAGCGGTGTTCATTCATCCGTTGTCGCAGCGTCTGCATAGTTTCCCCAATGTACCATGCCTCGGGACATCCTTTCTTGCAGCGTATCAGGTAGACAACGTTGGCCGAGTTGCAAGAGTATGTACCGTGTACCTGGTGGATGGTGTTCTCACGTGAGATGATGGCATCTGTGTCGATGATCCGGCACGTCTTGCAGAGGTTGCTGTGGCAGGGTTGTGTGGTGTCTTGGTCACTGTTCTCCTGAAGGCTGGGTAGTTTGCTGCGGACAATGGTCTGTTTGAGGTTGTGCGGTTGTTTGAAGGCAAGAAGTGGGGGTGTGGGGATGGCCTTGGCGAGATGTTCGTCTTCATCAATGACATGTTGAAGGCTCCGGAGGAGATGCCGTAGCTTCTCCGCTCCGGGGAAGTACTGGACAACGAAGGGTACTCTGTCCACTGTGTCCCGTGTTTGTCTTCTGAGGAGGTCGGTGCGGTTTTTCGCTGTGGCGCGTTGGAACTGTTGATCAATGAGTCGAGCGCCATATCCTGTTCTTATGAGGGCATCTTTCAGCGTCTGGAGGTGTCTGTTGCGATCCTCCTCATCCGAGCAGATCCTGTGTATACGGAGGGCTTGTCCGTAGGGGATGGCTTCTTTAACATGTTTAGGGTGGAAGCTGGAGAAGTGGAGCATCGTGAGGTTATCCGTGGGCTTGCGGTACAGTGAGGTGCTGAGGTGACCGTCCTTAATGGAGATGCGCGTGTCCAAGAATGCAACCGATTCCGGAGAGTAGTCTATGGTGAGCCTGATGGTGGGATGGAACTTGTTGATGTCATCATAGAGTTGTTTCAGTGATTGTTCACCATGAGTCCAAAGGAAGAAAATGTCATCGATGTATCTAGTGTATAGCATCGGTTGAAGGTCCCGTGCGGTGAAGAAGTCTTGTTCGAACCGGTGCATGAAGATGTTGGCATATTGAGGTGCAAATTTGGTCCCCATGGCTGTTCCGTGTGTCTGGATGAAGAACTGGTTGTTGAAGGTGAAGATATTGTGGTCCAGGATGAAGCGGATGAGATGTAAAATTGCATCTGGAAACTGGCAGTTGTTGGCGCTGAGCACTGAGGCCGTTGCAGCAATGCCATCGTCATGGGGGATGCTGGTGTGGAGTGCTGAGACGTCCATTGTGACGAGGAGCGCTCCTGGTTCAACTGCTCCATGTGTGCCGAGTTTCTGTAGGAAGTCCGTCGTGTCGCGACAAAAGCTGGGGGTTCTTTGTACAATGGGTTTCAGGATGCCCTCGACATAGCCGGAGAGGTTCTCGCACAGGGTCCCATTGCCCGATACGATGGGACGGCCGGGTGTGTTTGCCTTGTGTATCTTCGGGAGGCAGTAGAGATCTCCAACGCGGGGAGTACGTGGGATGAGAGCACGGAGGGTGTTCTGAAGGTCCGGATCAAAGGTCTTGATCAGAGTGTTGAGTTGACGGGTGTGTTCTTTGGTCGGATCTGCAGGTAACTGTCTGTAGTGTTCCTCGTTGTTGAGTTGTCGGTACACTTCTTTGCAGTAATCCGTTCTGTTCAGTATGACGATGGCCCCTCCTTTGTCTGCTGGTTTGATGACAATGTTGCGGTTGGTCTTGAGAGCGTGGATGGCGTTACGTTGTGCTTGGGTGATGTTCGGGGCTGTCTTGTGAGTGCGGCTGATGAATTTGGTGTTGACGCACCTCCTGACGGCTTGGGCATACATGTCAAGTCGAGGGCAGCGGCCTTCCGGAGGAGTCCAATTCGACTCTTTCCTCTTCGGATGCACTGCGGATCTCTCTGTCGGCTGTTCCGGTTCATTGGCTGTCTCATTGTGTTCGTTGTTGGCCTCTTGGGGTTTGTGGAAGAACTCCCTCAGCCTCATTCGCCTGATGAATTCCTCTGTGTCTGCTGCGAGACTGATGGGGTCTATTTTGGTGGTGGGGCAAAAATTAAGCCCTCGGCTGAGAACTTCGATTTCATCTGGTTGAAGTGTGTAGTCGGACAAGTTGACAATGGACTTCCCTGCAGTGGTACTCGCCAAGGCCATCCCCACACCCCCACTTCTTGCCTTCAAACAACCGCACAACCTCAAACAGACCATTGTCCGCAGCAAACTACCCAGCCTTCAGGAGAACAGTGACCAAGACACCACACAACCCTGCCACAGCAACCTCTGCAAGACGTGCCGGATCATCGACACAGATGCCATCATCTCACGTGAGAACACCATCCACCAGGTACACGGTACATACTCTTGCAACTCGGCCAACGTTGTCTACCTGATACGCTGCAAGAAAGGATGTCCCGAGGCATGGTACATTGGGGAAACTATGCAGACGCTGCGACATCGGATGAATGAACACCACTCGACAATCATCAGGCAAGACTGTTCTCTTCCTGTTGGGGAGCACTTCAGCGGTCACGGGCATTCGGCCTCTGATATTCGGGTAAGCGTTCTCCAAGGCGGCCTTCGCGACACACGACAGCGCAGAGTCGCTGAGCAGAAACTGATAGCCAAGTTCCGCACACACAAGGACGGCCTCAACCGGGATATTGGGTTTATGTCACACTATTTGTAACTCCCACAGTTGCGTGGACCTGCAGAGTTTCACTGGCTGTCTTGTCTGGAGACAATACACATCTTTTTAGCCTGTCTTGATGCTCTCTCCACTCACATTGTTTTGTTTCTTAAAGACTGGATTAGTTGTAAGTATTCGCATTCCAACCATTATTCATGTAAATTGAGTCTGTGTCTTTATAAGTTCTGTTTGTGAACAGAATTCCCACTCACCTGAAGAAGGGGCTCAGAGCCTCGAAAGCTTGTGTGGCTTTTGCTACCAAATAAACCTGTTGGACTTTAACCTGGTGTTGCTAAACTTCTTACTTCTTGAATCGCTGCAGTCCATGTTTGAACTTAGGCTGTAATGAGGTCAGGAGCGGAGTGACCCTGGCGAAACCCAAACTGGGTGTCACTGAACAGGTTATTGCTGAGCAGGTGCTGCTTGATAGCACTGTTGACGACTCCTTCCATCACTTCACTGATGATCGAGAGTAGACTGATTGGACGGTAATTGGCCGGGTTTGATTTGTCCTGCTTTTTTTGTACAGGACATACCTGGGCAACTTTCCATATTGTTGGGTAGATGCCAGTGTTATAACTGTGCTGGAAGAGCTTGGCTAGGGGAACGGCAAGTTCTGAGCACAAGTCTTCAGTTCTATTGTCAGAATATTAGCAGTGCCCATTGCCTTTGCAGTATCCAGTGTCTCCAACCGTTTCTTGGTATCATGCGGAGTGAATTGAATTGGCTGGAGACTGGCATCTGAGATGCTGGGGACCAGTGGAGGAGGCCGAGATGGATCATCCACACGGCACTTCTGGCTGAAGATTGCTGCGAATACTTCAGCCTTATCATTTGCACAGATGTGCTGGGCTCCTCCATCATTGAGGATGGGGATATTTGTGGAGCCGCCTCCTCCAGTGAGTTGTTTAATTGTCCACCATCATTCTCGACTGGATGTGGAAGGACTACAGAGCTTAGATCTGATCCATTGGTTGTGGGATCGCTTTGCTCTATCACTTGCTGTTTTTGCCATTTGGCATGCAAATAGTCCTGTTTGTAGCTTCACCAGGTTGACACCTCATTTTTAGGTATGCCTGGTGCTGCTCCTGGCATGCCCTCCTGCACTCTCCATTGAACCAGGGTTGACCCCCTGGCTTTATGGTAAAGGTAGAACATAGAAGATAGAACAGTACAGCACAGAACAGGCCCTTCGGCCCATGATGTTGTGCCGAGCTTTATCTGAAACCAAGATCAAGCTATCCCACTCCCTATCATCCTGGTGTGCTCCATGTGCCTATCCAATAACCGCTTAAATGTTCCTAAAGTGCCTGACTGCACTATCACTGCAGGCAGTCCATTCCACACCCCAACCACTCGCTGCGTAAAGAACCTACCTTTGATATCCTTCCTGTATCTCCCACCACGAACCCTATAGTTATGCCCCCTTGTAATAGCTCCATCCACCCGAGGAAATAGTCTTTGAACGTTCACTCTATCTATCCCCTTCATCATTTTATAAACCTCTATTAAGTCTCCCCTCAGCCTCCTCCGCTCCAGAGAGAACAGCCCTAGCTCCCTCAACCTTTCCTCATAAGACCTACCCTCCAAACCAGGCAGCATCCTGGTAAATCTCCTCTGCACTCTTTCCAGCGCTTCCACATCCTTCTTATAGTGAGGTGACCAGAACTGCACACAATATTCCAAATGTGGTCTCACCAAGGTCCTGTACAGTTGCAGCATAACCCCACGGCTCTTAAACTCCAACCCCCTGTTAATAAAAGCTAACACACTATAGGCCTTCTTCACAGCTCTATCCACTTGAGTGGCAACCTTTAGAGATCTGTGGATATGAACCCCAAGATCTCTCTGTTCCTCCACAGTCTTCAGAACCCTACCTTTGACCCTGTAATCCACATTTAAATTAGTCCTACCAAAATGAATCACGTCACATTTATCAGGGTTAAACTCCATTTGCCATTTTTCAGCCCAGCTTTGCATCCTATCTATGTCTCTTTGCAGCCTACAACAGCCCTCCACCTCATCCACTACTCCACCAATCTTGGTGTCATCAGCAAATTTACTGATCCACCCTTCAGCCCCCTCCTCTAAGTCATTAATAAAAATCACAAAGAGCAGAGGACCAAGCACTGATCCCTGCGGCACTCCGCTAGCAACCTGCCTCCAATCCGAAAATTTTCCATCGACCACCACCCTCTGTCTTTGATCAGACATGATGTGGAGATGCCAGCGTTGGACTGGGGTAAACACAGTAAGAAGTTTAACAACACCAGGTTAAAGTCCAACAGGTTTATTTGGTAGCAAAAGCCACACAAGCTTTCGGAGCTCTAAGCCTCTTCTTCAGGTGAGTGGGAATTCTGTTCACAAACAGAGCATATAAAGACACAAACTCAATTTACATGAATAATGGTTGGAATGCGAATACTTACAACTAATCAAGTCTTTAAGAAACAAAACAATGTGAGTGGAGAGAGCATCAAGACAGGCTAAAAAGATGTGTATTGTCTCCAGACAAGACAGCCAGTGAAACTCTGCAGGTCTAGGCAACTGTCGGGGTTACAAATAGTGTGACATGAACCCAATATCCCGGTTGAGGCCGTCCTCGTGCGTGTGGAACTTGGCTATCACTTCCTGCTCAGCGACTCTGCGCTGTCGTGTGTCGCGAAGGCCGCCTTGGAGAACGCTTACCCGAATATCAGAGGCCGAATGCCCGTGACCGCTGAAGTGCTCCCCAACAGGAAGAGAACAGTCTTGCCTGGTGATTGTCGAGCGGTGTTCATTCATCCGTTGTCGCAGCGTCTACATAGTTTCCCCAATGTACCATGCCTCGGGACATCCTTTCCTGCAGCGTATCAGGTAGACAACGTTGGCCGAATTGCAAGAGTATGTACCGTGTACCTGGTGGATGGTGTTCTCACGTGAGATGATGGCCTCTGTGTCGATGATCCGGCACGTCTTGCAGAGGTTGCTGTGGCAGGGTTGTGTGGTGTCGTGGTCACTGTTCTCCTGAAGGCTGGGTAGTTTGCTGCGGACAATAATCTTTCTAAATGGTCGTAAATCCCATCTCTAAGGACCTTTTCCATCAATTTACTAACCACCGAAGTAAGACTAACCGGTCTATAATTACCATTATAGACCATTGTCCGCAGCAAACTACCCAGCCTTCAGGAGAACAGTGACCATGACACCACACAACCCTGCCACAGCAACCTCTGCAAGACGTGCCGGATCATCGACACAGATGCCATCATCTCACGTGAGAACACCATCCACCAGGTACACGGTACATACTCTTGCAATTCGGCCAACGTTGTCTACCTGATACGCTGCAAGAAAGGATGTCCCGAGGCATGGTACATTGGGGAAACTATGCAGACGCTGCGACAACGGATGAATGAACACCGCTCGACAATCACCAGGCAAGACTGTTCTCTTCCTGTTGGGGAGCACTTCAGCGGTCACGGGCATTCGGCCTCTGATATTCGGGTAAGCGTTCTCCAAGGCAGCCTTCGCGACACACGACAGCGCAGAGTCGCTGAGCAGAAACTGATAGCCAAGTTCCGCACACACGAGGACGGCCTCAACCGGGATATTGGGTTCATGTCACACTATTTGTAACCCCGACAGTTGCCTAGACCTGCAGAGTTTCACTGGCTGTCTTGTCTGGAGACAATACACATCTTTTTAGCCTGTCTTGATGCTCTCTCCACTCACATTGTTTTGTTTCTTAAAGACTTGATTAGTTGTAAGTATTCGCATTCCAACCATTATTCATGTAAATTGAGTTTGTGTCTTTATATGCTCTGTTTGTGAACAGAATTCCCACTCATCTGAAGAAGGGGCTTAGAGCTCCGAAAGCTTGTGTGGCTTTTGCTACCAAATAAACCTGTTGGACTTTAACCTGGTGTTGTTAAACTTCTTACTTCGATCAGACAGCCAGTTACCTATCCAATCGGCCAACTTTCCCTCTATCCCACACCTCCTCACTTTCATCATAAGCCGACCATGGGGACCTTATCAAACGCCTTACTAAAATCCATGTATATGACATCAACTGCCCTACCTTCATCAACACACTTAGTTACCTCCTCAAAAAATTCTATCAAATTTGTGAGGCACGACTTGCCCTTCACGAATCCGTGCTGACTATCCTGGATTAATCCGCATCTTTCTAAATGGTCGTAAATCCCATCTCTAAGGACCTTTTCCATCAATTTACTAACCACCGAAGTAAGACTAACCGGTCTATAATTACCAGGGTCATTTCTATTCCCTTTCTTAAACAGAGGAACAACATTCGCCATTCTCCAGTCCTCTGGCACCATCCCCGTGGACAGCGAGGACCCAAAGATCAAAGCCAAAGGCTCTGCAATCTCATCCCTTGCCTCCCAAAGAATCCTAGGATACATTTCATCAAGCCCAGGGGACATATCGACCTTCAGTTTATTCAAAACTGCCAGGACATCCTCCCTCCGAACATCTATTTCCTCCAGCCTATTAGCCTGTAACATCTTCTCTTCCTCAAAAACATGGCCCCTCTCCTTGGTGAACACTGAAGAAAAGTATTCATTCATCACCTCGCCTCTCTCTACTGACTCCATACACAAGTTCCCACTACTGTCCTTGACCGGCCCTAACCTCACCCTGGTCATACTTTTATTCCTCACATAAGAGTAAAAAGCCTTGGGGTTTTCCTTGATCCGACCCGCCAAGGACTTCTCGTGTCCCCTCCTAGCTCTCCTAAGCACCTTTTTCAGCTCATTCCTTGCTAACTTGTAACCCTCAATCGAGCCATCTGAACCTTGTTTCCTCATCCCTACATAAGCTTCCCTCTTCCTTTTCACAAGACATTTCACCTCTTTCGTGAACCATGGTTCCCTCACTCGGCCATTTCCTCCCTGCCTGACAGGGACATACCTATCAAGGACATCCAGTATTTGTTCCTTGAAAAAGTTCCACTTTTCATTAGTTCCTTTCTCTGACAGTTTCTGTTCCCAACTTATGCCCCCTAATTCTTGCCTAATCACATCATAATTACCTCTCCCCCAATTGTAAACCTTGCCCTGCTGTACGGCCCTATCCCTCTCCATTGCAATAACAAAAGACACCGAATTGTGGTCACTATCTCCAAAGTGCTCTCCCACAACCAAATCTAACACTTGGCCCGGTTCATTTCCCAGTACCAAATCCAATGTGGCCTCACCTCTTGTCGGCCTATCCACATATTGTGTCAGGAAACTCTCCTGCACACACTGCACAAAAACTGCCCCATCCGAACTATTTGACCTACAAAGGTTCCAATCAATATTTGGAAAGTTAAAGTCCCCCATGACAACTACCCTGTGACCCCCACACATATCCATAATCTGCTTAGCAATTTCTTCCTCCACATCTCTATTACTATTTGGGGGCCTATAGTAAACTCCGAACAACGTGACCGCTCCTTTCCTATTTCTAACCTCAGCCCATATTACCTCAGTGTGCAGATCCCCCTCGACGTGCCTTTCCACAGCCGTTAAACTATCCTTGATTAACAATGCCACTCCTCCACCTCTTTTACCAGCTTCCCTACACTTAGTGAAACATCTATACCCCGGAACGTCCAATAACTATTCCTGTCCTTGTTCTACCCACGTCTCCGTAATGGCCACAACATCGTAGTCCCAAGTACCAATCCACGCCCCAAGTTCATCTACCTTGTTCCGGATGCTCCTCGCATTGAAGTAGACACACTTCAACCCACCTTCCTGTCTACCGGTACCCACCCTTGACCCCGATACCTTCCCCAATACCTCACCACCCTCACTGACTTCTGGACTACAACTCCTTTTCCCACTCCCCTGACAAATTAGTTTAAACCCCCCTGAAGAGCCGTAACAAATTTCCCTCCTAGGATATCGGTGCCCCTCTGGTTCTGGTTCAGGTCCTGTCTGTACAGGTCCCACCTTCCCCAGAATGTGTTCCAATTATCCACGTATCTGAAACCCTCCCTCCTACACCATCCCTGCAACCACATGTTTAACTGCACTCTCTCCCTGTTCCTCAACTCGCTATCACGTGGCACCGGCAACGTACCAGAGATGACCACATGTTTTGTCTTGGCTCTCAGCTTCCAGCCCAGCTCCAGAAATTCCTGCTTTAAATCCCCGTCCCTTCTCTTACCTATGTCATTGGTACCAATGTGTACCACGACTTGTGACTGTTTCCCCTCCCCCTTCAGAATCCGGAAAACACGGTCTGAGACGTCATGGACCTTGGCATCCGGTAGGCAACATACCATCCGTGAGTCTCTTTTGCTGCCACAGAACCTCCTATCTATCCCTCTAACTAATGAGTCCCCAATAACTATTGCCCTCCCGCTCTGCCCCTTACCCTCCCGAGCCACAGAGATGGACACAGTGCTGGAGATCCTCTCACTGCGGCTCACCACTGGTATGTCATCCCCCTCAACCGTATCCAAAGCGGAATACTTGTTGCTAAGGGGAATGACCACCGGGGATCCCTGCATGGACTGCTTCCTCCCAGCCCCTCTCACCGTCACCCATCTGTTTTCATTCCTCGGAGTAACTGTATTCCTAAAGCTTCTGTCTATGGCCACCTCTGCGTCCCTAATGATCCTAAGTTCATCCAACTCCAGCTCCAGTTCCCTAACACGGTTTTGGAGGAGCTGCAGATGGGTGCACTTCCCACAGGTGTAATCAGCAGGGACACTGTCGTCGACCCTCACCTCAAACATAGTGCAAGAGGAACATAGCACTGCCTGCACACCCATCCCCTCTAGATACCTTGCCAGTCCCAGGTAGAAACAGCAAAAATGAATTAAACTCACCCCTGCTCGCCCTGTCCCCCGAAGCCCTGTGAGCCAAAGCCTTATAGCTCACACTCTGCTTCCCACTCACTCCACTGCCCGCTCCTGACGCTGCCCGCTCTATACTGCAGCCTACCTTTTATACTTCGCGCGCTTAAAAAACCCTTCCCAGACTCCTTAGCAGCCCACTTCCAGTTTTCACTTTAAACTTAAAATACTACTGCAAAAGTAATGGCCAAAAAAAACACACACTAGCTGACTAATTAAATAAATAAACAATTCAATTAATCTCTCACCAGCACTGCTGCCTCCAATCACTCACTCTCAGCTTGCTCCAGTGGAACAATGAGGGGGAACCTCCCAGGTAACTGACTTTTAAAGTTAAATTAAAAACCCTGGGGGATATGCCAGGCCATGAAGTTGCAGATTGTGCTGGAGTACAATTCAGCTGCTGTTGAAGGCCCACAGTGCCTCATGGATGCCCAGTCTTGAGTTGCTAGATTGATTCGAAGTCTGTCCCATTTAGCACGGTGATCGTGTTGTGTGGCACAATGGAGGTTATTCTCAATGTGAAGGCAGGACTTTGTCTCCACAAGGACTGTGCGGTGGTCACTCTTACTGATACTGTCATGGACAGCTGCATCTGCAGCTGACAGATTGGTAAGGACGAGGTCAAGTATGTTATTTTATCTTGTTGATTCCTTCACCACCCGCTGCAGCCCCAGTCTAGCAATTATATCCTTTAGGACCCAACCAGCTCGATCAGTAGTGCTTCTGCTGAGCCACTCTTGGTGGTGGACATTGAAATCCCCCATCCAGAGTACATTGTGCGCCCTTGCCACCCTCGGTACTTCATCCAAGTGTTGTTCAACATGGAGGAATACTGATTCATCAGCTGAAGGAAGACGGTACGTGGTAACCAGTAAGTGGTTTCCTTGCCTGTGTTTAACCTGAAGCCATGAGACTTCATGGGGTCCAGAGTTAATGTTAAGGACTCCCAGGGCAACTCCCGACTGTATACCACTGTGCCGCCATTTCTGCTGGGTCTGTCCTGCCAGTGGGACAGGACATATTCAGGGATAGTAATGGTGATGTCATCTGTAAGGTATGATTTGTGAGAATGACGATGGAAAGACTTAGACCAGAGCAGCTTGGTGTTCCAGCTAAGGGAAATTTGGAAGGGATTTTATAGCCTCGCTTGAGCGAGACTGGAAATTCCTGCCCGAGTTCAACAGACATTTCCATTGTCCGCCCTTCGCCCGCTCCGATTCTGTGGCAGGCGAGGTGGTAGATTTCTGGCAGAAATGTCTCACTTGTACATCAGTAGGAAAATATGCTATTTTAAAAAATGTGCTTTACTTCAACCTCTTCTGATCTGTCCATACAGTGCGTGCAATATACTGGTTGTGAAGATAGCTAGGTTGACAGTTTTCCCAAACTTGTGTTAGTCTTCTATGTTCAACACCAGAACATGCACAGCAATAGCCTGAGTTCACTCAGCCTCTACCTTATAACCCCTTTTCTGCTTTTTGTAGCCTTGCATCATTTCTTAAATTCCAGCATATCCACAGGGTTTCCCCATCGGGTGATTGGTAAAATAGGAGAGAGGTGTAACTGGCTAAGAATGGCCATTTATACCATTTCTTTTGGTGAGCCACTGATCGCCAGTTGCGAATCAGGAAAATCCAGCTAGAATCCAGAGCCTTGTTTTCTATTAATTTCTCATTGCTTTCAATGAGTTGTTATGAAATAGTGGCCCAACAATGGTTTGACTGCCAGGCAATCAGAATTGTTTGAAATACTGCAGGGCTTTGGACTTATTAATCTTATTTTCTCTGCATTTAACCTTTTGGGCTTTAACTCCTGAGCTCCCCAATATCAGATTTAGGGGTACCCCAAAGATGCACTGGGGAATCCCTCTTAGAAAGATTCACAGGTAAGGGTTTGTACAGCAATTGCCCAGAATCGCAAACTTCCTCTGGGCAATTGTCCTGCACTGAGAACCATTTGAAAATGCAATTTTAATCGCAAACTTTGGACGGTTTCGACCATGTTACACCAATGGTCAGCCAGAAAAAGTTAGCAGAATCAAAACCTCTTCCAACTTCTGGGTAACTATTTTACGGACCCAAACCGAACCTCCATGGGACTCACCCCACATACCCATGGGTCTCCTCCCGACCCCAAAATCCCCCCCCTCCCCCAAAGGGATTCTCCCACCCACATGAGACTCCTTACACTGCGCCCCCCTCTCCAAGCCCGATAGGACCTGACGCGTACCCTCCACTTCCCCAGAGGCCCATATAATTCCAAACATTTCTTTGTTTATTACTGTAATCACTCCGTTCACACCGTGTCATGTTTAATTAATGTTTTTTATCTGATGCAATATATCTGCCTGCATCAGTCTACCACATTGCGATTTTCACATTTCTCAGTTTCAAAATCTCTACATGTACATGCTCAGACTGTGTTGTTGCATTATCTCCTGAGGCATACTTCCCCGCTTGCTTTTAGAAAAAACAGACACTCGATTATTATAAAGTTACATTTGGTGTAATTTTTAACACGGTATTGGCTTGTCCATTTCTTTTACTCCTGCAGATCACAGCAACAGAGGCTGCAGGCAGCAAACATGGTTTTGATTTTCTCTCCCCATGACAGTGGTGATTTAGACTTGGGTATTGTTCCACAGGCACTGGCAAACAGCCCCATAAATCGCAGCAAGTTCAAGGCACAGAAAGAGGCCTCTTGGCCCATCATGTCATTACCAGCCGAAAAGCGAGTCCAGCCAGTCCAATCCCACTTTCCAGCATTTGGTCCGTATCCCTGCATGTTATGGCACTTGAGGTGTATATCGAGATGAGTGGAGGGCTTTTGCCTCTACTACACTTTCAGGCAGTGAGTACTTGCTTTTAACTAGTTTATTAGTACTGTATCTAAACAGGTTATAGATTGTGCTCAGGAGCAACAAGCCTAGTGTGTTCCATCCTCTCACTCGAGAATCTAGCACGTGACTGACTAATGATATATCATCATATATATCACTCATTAGCATATCCATCTACTAACCCATTGCAGTACAGGTGCCATCACAATCAGAATCGATCCTGTCTTTAACCAATATCTGTACTTGCACTTATCTGTTGTACTGGTTCTCAAATTAAGGAAATCATTTGCATTCACAGCGCTTTTCGTGACTGCAAGGTGGCCCAAAGTGCTATGCAGTACTTTTGAAGTTTAGTCCCTATTGTAATGTAGAAAAATGTGGCAGCCCATTTACACAGAGTGGGGTCCCATAAACAGAATGGAGATAAGTGACCAGATTATATTTTTCAGTGATGTTGGTTGAAGAGTAAATGTTGATATTTACACTGGCAGAATTCTTGCACTCTTTAAATAGATCTTTGGATCTTTTACATCCACATGTGAGGACTTACAACGTGAATGTAGCCCAATCCATCACGCAAACCAGCCTCCCATCCATTGACTCTGTCCACACTTCCCGCTGCCTCGGCAAAGTAGCCAGCATAATTAAGGATCCCACGCACCCCAGACATTCTCTCTTCCACGTTCTTCCTTCGGGAAAAAGATACAAGTCTGAGGTCACGAACCAACCGACTCAAGAACAGCTTCTTCCCTGCTGCCATCAGACTTTTGAGTGGACTTACCTTGCATTAAGTTGATCTTTCTCTACACCCTAGCTATGACTGTAACACTACATTCTGCACTCTCTCGTTTCCTTCTCTATGAACAGTATGTTTTGTCTGTATAGAGCGCAAGAAACAATACTTTTCACTGTATGTTAATACATGTGACAATAATAAATCAAATCAATTTTTGAAGTGTAATAACCATTGCAATGTGGGGAAATATGGCATTTAATTTGCTCGCAGCAAGGTCCCACAAACAACAATGAGAGTAATGATAAGATATTCTATTGTTTGGTGTTGTTGATTGAGAGCTAATCTTCAAATTGTGCCACGAGATCTTTAAATATCTCCTCTCGGAGGGATGTGAAAGTCTTAGCTAAGAGATGACACCTCCAATGGTGTATCAATCCTGCACTGAAGTGTCATCCCAGAAAATGTGTCCAAGTCTCCCAAGTGGGGCTTGAAGCCACGTTTTCTTTTCAGCTGCAGGAGTGATACTATTGAGATAAAATTAATACATTTAGAGCAAGAAGCCAGGCGTTTTTTTCTAAGTTTAAAAAAAAATTGTCTTCCATGCTGATGACACCAAAGTCGGTGGTGTGGTAGACAGTGAGGAAGGGTGTCGTAGTTTGCAGGAAGACTTAGACAGGTTGCAAAGTTGGGCCGAGAGGTGGCGGATGGAGTTTAATGCGGAGAAGTGTGAGGTAATTCACTTTGGTAGGAATAACAGATGTGTTGAGTATAGGGCTAACGGGAGGACTTTGAATAGTGTGGAGGAGCAGAGGGATCTAGGTGTATGTGTGCATAGATCCCTGAAAGTTGGGAATCAAGTAGATAAGGTTGTTAAGAAGGCATATGGTGTCTTGGCGTTTATTGGTAGGGGGATTGAATTTAGGAGTCGTAGCGTTATGTTGCAACTGTACACAACTCTGGTGCGGCCGCACTTGGAGTACTGTGTGCAGTTCTGGTCCCCACATTACAGGAAGGATGTGGAGGCTTTGGAGAGGGTGCAGAGGAGGTTTACCAGGATGTTGCCTGGTATGGAGGGGAGATCCTATGAGGAGAGGCTGAGGGATTTGGGATTGTTTTCGCTGGAAAGGCGGCGGCTAAGAGGGGATCTTATTGAAACATATAAGATGATTAGAGGTTTAGATAGGGTGGATAGTGATAGCCTTTTTCCTCTGATGGAGAAATCCAGCACGAGGGGGCATGGCTTTAAATTGAGGGGGGGTAGTTATAGAACCGATGTCAGGGGTAGGTTCTTTACCCAGAGGGTGGTGAGGGATTGGAATGCCCTGCCAGCATCAGTTGTAAATGCGCCTAGTTTGGGGGCGTTTAAGAGATCCGTAGATAGGTTCATGGACGAAAAGAAATTGGTTTAGGTTGGAGGGTCACAGTTTTTTTTTAACTGGTCGGTGCAACATCGTGGGCCGAAGGGCCTGTTCTGCGCTGTAATGTTCTATGTTCTATGTTCTATATTTTCATTGATCCATTTTAGAGGTTGCGTGTGAGACAAAAAACTGTCTATACCACTCAGATCAAATGTCTTGTACTCATCTCTCACACCCAGTGAACTGATCCACACTTTTCACTGTGATACTGTAACTCTTTACCAATACCTGGCAATCAGTTATTCTCCCTTTGCTGGATCCATGAAGTCCTCAACCCTGTCCTACTCAAAGCTGGGAGAGCACTATACACCTAATGAGCTGATTCTTGGGCTGACCCTGCCTCCAGTTGTAGCTGCCACCCGCTACTACTGGATTCTTCATCACTTGTAGTTCCTCTAATTTACTCACTGCCCATCCTAATGGCAATCTTTGGACTGGTGATTGGGAGTGAGGCAAGTTATGATCACTTATCCTCCTCCAGTGGCTGTTGTTCTGCAGGGTCTTATTGAGAAGGATGCAAAGGAAAGAGAAAAGGAATAAGAGTTAGTCTGGCACTGACAGTCTGAGGTACATGAAGGGTGTAGGTAATAATTGGAGTCTGTTCCAATAAGGCCCCATCCTCAGAATCTCCATTGTAAATGGCTCTCGGGGGCCACAGATTTCGGGAGCTTGCTGCTCTAGTTGAGAGAGGATCATGATGTTACATGTTTTTCCCCCAGGCTTACTCCTCTACTTTTTGCTATTCACCTTTTTTTTTACTTCAGGAGAGAGTGAAGTTTGTGAGGAGCTAGTGAAAAGGTAATGCATGTATGAGGTCTGTGCTTGTTGCACAAATGCTGGGGGAAGGGGTAAAGGAAGATGCATGATTGGATGGAAAGTAAGTAGCTGGAATGCAAAGTGAAGGAGAGATCAGAGAATTCCCATGTTTGGAAAAGCTGCTGTCAGTTTGGATTGAGAATAAGGAGGTGGCTAAAGGTAAAGGATGTGATGCAGTGCAGGAAATTGTTCAGAGTTCTGGGGTATGGACCATTGCCAATTGTTATTCAGGGAGAAGCACAATTAAGAACTGTACTCACCTTTGCTGCTCGGCAGGTTATTGAAATATTTCTTGCATTGAATCCAGGTCTTGGGTGTGGTGCTCCTGGAGATGACAATCCCAGCTACCTCTCTGCAATTCCAATGGATCTTCCTCCTTTCTCACCTATTCCACTCGTATCTCAGAGAATGTAGGGGTTTGGTGGGCCATGCAGGGATTTTAACTCAAGTCATGGGCACACCATCAGCTCCAGCTTTCCGTCTAAGTTATAAAGCATTCTGACCTGGACTTCCATCAATATTCCTTCCTAATTGCTGGATTCAAATCGTGGAATTTCATACCTCACTTCGCCACCATAAAGGACAACATCAGTTCTAGGAGAAAGCCCAACATCACTTTCTCAGGGCAACTAGGAATGGACAATAAATACAACCTTGTATTATACATAACCTGAGAACAAGATAAAAGACTTGCATTTATATAGTGCCTTTCATGACTACTAAACATCCCAAAGTTCTTTACTGAAAATGAAGTACTTTTAACGTGTAATCACTGTTGTAGGAAAGGTGGCAGTTAATTTGTACAGAGTAAATCTCCCAGAGAGTGCCATGTAATATTGACCAGATAATCTTTCTTTCTGAAGTCGATTGAGGGATAAATATTGACCAGGTCACCGGGGTTAACTCGCCGGTTCTTATTCTAAATAGAGCCATGCAATCTTTTACTTACATCTGAAAGGAAAACAGGACCTTGGTTTAACATTTCATCCAAAAGTATGCAGATCTGGCCTCAGGTGTTTTCTGAGCTTGCTGAGAGTTTCAAGAAGCACATGTGAAAAGCAGAAATTTCCAGTGCAGAAGACACTGTATAGATACATATTGGACAGTTTGGCTACACGTCTAAACAAAATGCTCCAACCACTTATTGAGTGGTTAGCACCTTAAAGGATATCTAAGGTAAAAACCTAAAAAAGTAAACATGCAGCAGAGGGTTTTACTCACTTTATGTCTGGAATCATATCTTATGATAATGAAATGGTGACTTAAAATCCTTCTCAGAGAAGTACTCACTTTCTACGATCACAAATATACTTAATTTTAGCAAAAAAAAATGTAATTTTGCAAGCAGCCAGTCAAAAGGTGTAGCTCAGACAGTAGGATTCAACACATTTATATTGCATGCAATTTTTTTTAAAAGCACAGCTTAAAATCGCACCAGAAATCCCTTAGTGATGCCAAATAGATCCACAGAGTGGTAAAACAAATATAGCCTGCTGTGCCCAGTATATTATGGCTGACAGTGGGGAACTATTGCACATTGTTGGGGCACTGGGGTGGCTCTGGGATTTGCCAATAAACGGT
Source organism: Mustelus asterias (assembly GCF_964213995.1). Lineage (NCBI taxonomy): Eukaryota > Metazoa > Chordata > Chondrichthyes > Carcharhiniformes > Triakidae > Mustelus > Mustelus asterias. The sequence continues at coordinate 33,614,729 of NC_135803.1, read as the reverse complement.
ATCTATAGGAGGAAGAGAGAGAAGATTTACTGCAGTAATGATGGTTGCTCTGCCAAATCTGTTAAAACTCAATACGCATTCTGGGCTAGAGATGACTGAAACTTTCTTGAATTTGTTTATTGAATGAATCTTATAAATGTTCAGTGTGATCTTCAATGGTGCTCCCTGGGTGGTGAGCTGGACAGCATGGACCTTTCAGGTCACATGACCCTCCCGAGTCTCTCAGAACAGAGCACGTTAGGACGTGGGTCTGGGTAGGTGGAATCTACAGTGTGAGCCTGGGAGTCAGTGGGACTAGACCTGTATCTGTACTGAGTGTGTCTGTACATAATGATAACTGTTCAATAAGTCATTGCTCTGAATGAAGGCTTCCTTGTCATATTGCCTCATGCTACAACAATGGCGACCAGAACAAAGCGGCCTACAGTCGCAAAAAAGTCAACATTTAGAGGGGCAAGGATGAATCCATGAAAACCTGAAAGGAAGATAAAAAGTCATTTTACCAACCATAGTCGAACAGCTATGCTATTATTTGAGAAAATTGATCTGTTTGGTCCAGAGGTCAAAAGTTGGGGCCAATACATTGAAAGGCTTCGATACTTTTTTTTGCTGTCAACTAAATAATTTCTGAAGTAAAGCAGAAAGTTATTTCACTCACAGTTTGTGGCCCACAAACACATAACTTTGAGAAGCCTCACTTCTCTGGAGGCACTGGATACCAAACCCTTTGACCATCCAGTCGCACTAGTGAGGGACCACTACAATCCCCAACCCTCCATTATTATGCAACATTGTAAGTTTCATTCATCCATTAGGGACCCAGGGGAAACAGTTTCTGTTTTTGTCGCTAGGCTTTGCCAAACAGCTGAACACTATGTGTTTGGCTCATCTCTAAGTGATATGTTACATGACTGCCTCATATTAATAGTTTGAACATTCAGAAGAAGTTGCTGGCAAAAACTAAAATATCCCTGGACAAGGCAGTTGAATTGGCTCAAGTGACTGAAAGCACTGCAGGAAACGCTTTGAACTGCAAGAGATACGAGGCCAGGTGAATCAAATATGGTGGGAAATGACCAGAAGCGGAGCCAGAGAAAAGGAAGTCATCAGCCAGATGGGTTTGACCCGTGTCATCATTGTGGGGGAGACCATCCCCAAAACAGATGCAAGTGTAAAGAGTTAATTTGTTTCAGGTGCAATAGGAAGGCTACATGCAAGTCAATGCAGAGTCAGACTGCCCCTAGTGCCCAAATAAAACCTGAGGACTTCAGTGAAGACTTGAGGAAGATTGGATGAGAAGTCCAAAGTTTATAAGCTCACCATTCGTAGAATCATAGAGTCCCTACAGTGCAGGAGGCGGCCATTTGGCCCATCGAGCCTACACCGACCACAATCCCACCCAGGCCCTATCCCCGCAACCCCATGTATTTACCCTGACACTAAGGGGCAATTTAGCATTGCCAATCAACCTAACCTGCACCCAGAGGAAACCCACGCAGACACAGGAGAACGTGCAAACTCCACATAGACAATCACCCGAGGTCGGAATTGAATCTGGGTCTCTGGCATGGAGAGGCAGCAATGCTAACCACTGTTCTGCATTGTAAAGGTAAATAAAACATCCCCCAATTGAAATTTTCTTCTGGTTAACGGGCAACCATTAAATATGGAGGTCGATACAGGCACTTTGGCCATGGTAATAGGAGAGCGAACATACAAATATTTACAGGAAGGTTTGCAACCTTTTAAAGCTTAGCAGCACAATGGCCAAGTTGGCAACTGATATGGGGGAGGCACGGAAGACAATGGGCACAAGGCCAACACCAGTGTCCTATCAGCACCAGTCTGCTCAGCTATCCCTGATGACAGTGAAAGGACAGAGGCCTAGCCTTATAGGATGAGACTAGTTAAAACAAATCAAATTGAACCGGCTGGAAATTTTCAGCATTATGAATGGGGTTTAACAGGAACTCTTGTGCAAGTATCAAGGAGTCTTTGAGAGCGCTGGAGTGTATGCGAGGAGTTAAAGCCAAATTTGTGTGAATTCTGGATCAACGCCAAAATGTTTAGAGCCTGGCCTGTCCCTTATGCCCTACATCAAAACATTGAAGCGATTGGAAGACCTAGGGATAATTTAAACCAGGACAATGCTCCGAGTTGTACCAATAGTCCCAGTGTTAAAATCAGACCACATAGTGAGGATGTGTGGCGATTATAAGTTGACCATGAACAGGGCTGCCCAAATAGATGGATATCCTATTCCTAGGATACAAGATCTTTATTCAAAACTGGCAGGGGCCTCAAGTACACAAAATTGGATGAAGGTCATGCATACCAGTAACTTGAGTTGGAGGAAGACGCAAGGAAGTTTATCACATTAGTACACACAGGGGCTTCTTCCAATGTACGAGGTTACCTTTTGGTGTTTCATCTGCATGCACTATTTTTCAGTGCACATTGAATGACAAAGCACAATTAACCTTTTACCTGGTAGCTTACCATATAGCTAAAGAAAAAATGCCCCACACCAATGAAAAAATATTAATTCTCCCTGCAGCATTAGACATGGTTCGCATGGTCTTTGATGAGGAGTCAGCTGAAAAACTGAAATGCAACTTGCTTAGTCATAACAGTGCCTCGAATTTGCAATAATGCTGAGAATTTAGAATTGCAGCCTATTTCTCGGTTAAAATTAGTGAGGGAATTTCTCAATGCAACTGGATGAAAGTACAGACATTACAGATTGTGCAACCTTGTCAGTTTACATTCAGTATGTTTGGCACAATGAATTTCTTGAGGACTTATGCTGCTGGACATCACCAACCAGCATGGCTGGTGCACAGATCTTTGAAGCATAGAATACTTGTGTGGTTATAAAGTGCAGGCTCGACTGGGTTAATTGCTAAGGAATCACAAGTGATGGGGCAGCCAGCATGACTGGGAAAAAAAAAAGTGTCATAATAAGAATTAAGGTGGCAGCTGGTCAGGACATTGTTTGGAATCATTGTTTTATTCACTGCGAGGCATTGGCATCAAGAGGAATTCCATCCAATCTTGAAGTGGTGTTGAAGGAGTTGTGAATTTCATTATATGCAGCGCACTCAATACCAGCCTTTGAGGCTCTGTGTTCTGAAATGGGGTCCAAGCACACACATTTATTGTTCCACACAGGAGGTACACTGGCTATCAAGGGGGTCAGGTGATTGGCAGAGTGTTCAAACTGAGGGATAAATACACATCTTCCTCCTTGAGAAATTGTCCCCTCTGACCAATTTGTTTGGTGATAAAATTTGGATTTTAACTCTGAGTTACCTTGCAGGCATCTTTTCAATTCTAAGTGAATTGAACCTAAAATTGCAAGGAAAGGGTGAAGATTTCTTTTTGGCACTGGGAACAAGTAGATGCTTTCCAAAAGTCACTGCAAGTTTGGCAAGTGTAACTAAAAAGCCAAAACTACTACATGTTCCTCACACTGCTATGTCGCATTGAAAAAAAGGTCAGCAAGGAAACCATCAATAGACTGACAAGCCGTATTCAGTCGCATCTGGCTGCGCCGAACAGTTTTTGTTGCTCGCTTCCAGGGGAGAAGTTTCAGATGTTGAAAGAGAAGAGGTGGGTGAAAAATTCCTTCCAGCTTGAGAGCCCAGAGTCAGTTATTAACTTACAGCTGACTCCAAAATGGAGAAGTCCTGATCTGTGACAGCACATTAAAAACACACCATGAGGTGTCAGCATTCTGGATTAGCATCTCCCAGGAGTACCCAGTGCTGAATAAAATGAGCATTTCATCACTATTGCCCTTCACGATGAACTACATGTGAGAGGTGGGATTTTGCGTTCTCACAAAGATGAAGAGAGCACAAGGAACCGGCTGAACTCTGCCCCTGATATGCACGTTGTCCCCTCCCTCATCCTGTGAAGCTGATTGAAGTGAGATGGTGAGGACCAAGCAGACTCACCTGTCACATTAAGTAGTAAGTGAATGTGGCATGGGTCGTGAGGGATGGCCATTCGGTAAATGTGGGTCGCCGGAAAAAAGTTTAAAACCCTGCCTTACACCATGAGCTCTCATTTTGCATAGAAACTTTTGATGGGGTGTCAGATGCCTTTTGGAAATCTAAGTACAGTACATCCACCAGTTCCCCTTTATCCACAGTATATGTTATTTCTTCAAAGAACTCCAATAAAGTAACTGAACATAATTTCTCTTGCAAAACAATGCTGACTCTGCCTGATTACCTTGAATTTATCGAAGTGCTGTAATACCTTTACTAACAGCTTCTAATCAATTCCCTTTGACCCATGTTAAGCTAACTGGCATGTGGTTTCCTGCTTTGTGTCCTCCTCCCTTTTTGAATAAAGGAGTTACGTTTGCTATTTTCCAATCAACCTTCCCCGAATCTAGGGAATTTTGGAAAATTAAGTATCTCAAAATCAACTCTCTCACTAGCCATTTCTTTTTAAGACCCCAGGACTTGTTCCTACAGCTCCAACAATCTTCTCAGTACCACTTCCCTAGTGATGGTCATTTTCTTGAGTCCCCTCACTCTCTTCCATTTTCTGATTTACAGCTATTTCTGGGATGTTACTTATATCCTCTATTGTGCGGACCAATGCAAAATACATGCAAACTTCATAGCTACCACTCTGGAAGGAACAATTGCCAACAGGTCAGTTTCCCCACCAAAATTGTCCCGTTACTGCGGACACCTTGAGCAGAATTTTCCAGCTGCGCTCGCCCCAAGGCCAGAAAATCCTACTCAAAGTCAACGGACCTTTGTATGGTCCATGTCTCGCCCGCTACGATTCCCGTGGCAGGCGGGATGGGAAAATTCCGTTCCTTCTAACTGTTGCACTTTCAAGCTGTTTGGTACTTTACTGCAAACATCTTGCATAGTGTTGCAGATGCAGTTGGTGGACTCCTCCAACTTGTACACAATTGCCATCACATACGGGGAAATCACTGCGAGTACATGGGGTTAATGCTCCCTTATTGTTTATCATTCAAGCTGGACCTCAGATACCCCTGTACCTGTGCTCCGCCGCAGACCCTGTGGCTCTCTCTCCCCAGCCCCTTCATCATCTCATCACCATCCCTACTGCCATCATGGCTATCTCCTCCTGCTGGAAGTGTCACCATGTGATATTCCCTTTCTATTGCTATTTTCATCTCCCAGACTTGGTGGATCTACACGGCTGCTTGAATGTTTGAGGTGGGGGGCATTGTGCAGTCAGTGAGGCTAGAGTTGTGGTTATAGCTTTGGGAAGGATGACAATTGCAGAAATATTTTCTGTGGCCTTTATCTATTTACAATAATTAAAATCTCTTAAAATTATGTAGTATATACAAAACATGCAGTATTTGATTTGTTTTTTTTCTGCTACAAACAATTCATTCCATGCAGATGTAGCAAATGGCACAGGGAAAGATCAATATGCATTAAACATACATCTGCGTAGGAAAAACAACAATATGTCCAATTTATAAAAATGCACTTTAATGAAAAATATTTACTATTTAACAGCCGTGCTGTTTGATTGAGCGAGTGACCACTGATGAAACACCATTTTCTATTAGCAGACAAAGTATTGATTGGTCAGTCTATTCAGTCTTGTCATGGTTCTGTTAACAATTAACTGACAGGATGTACTAATAAATGGTTATATCACCGTTGACACCAATGGAAAGGAAAATTGGATGATGTATACAATTGGGAAGGGGAGCTTTCACATGTGCATTGGTATAATGAGGGGGTGATATAGGTTTCCCACCATCTGCACTTTGTGTACTGGGGGTTGTGAGGTTGTTGGGAGGGGGGAGGAAATTTCACACAAACTGACTAATGCACCGACCAGAGTTGAATGTAATCTGACATTATTTCATAACAATTCTAAAGAAATATCTACAAAAAAATTATACTCTATCACATCTTAATTTTGAAGAAATAAGATAAAAGCATTTGATTAATGGGATTGCGTTTTCTTTCTGTAACTCATCTTCAACCCATGTGCTCTTCATATGGGGCTTTCCTCTTGGAGTGCAGAATTATTCACCTAATGTGTAAAACATGTAGAAAAAGAGGTTGCTGCATCTATATCCTTCTGGATTGAATACCAAAGTAAGTAAAGTCACAAGTAAGGCTTAGATTAACGCTGCAATAAAGTTACTATGAAATTCCCCTAGTCACCACACTCCGGTGCCTGTTCAGGTCAATGCACCTAACCAGCACGCCTTTCAGAATGTGGGAGGAAATCAGAGCACCTGCAGGAAACCTACACAGACACATGGAGAACATGCCAACCCCACACAGACAGTGACACAAGCCGGGTCCCTAGCATGGTGAAGCAGCAGTGCTAACCACTGTGCTACCATGCCACTCTATTTGCTAAGGTGGGATTTAAAAGCTGAAAACAAGGTGACTTTAACCCTATTTGCCCACAGGAAGTTTGCTCAGGTTACCTATCAGCACTCAAGGCACTGGAAGTCTTAGAGTTCATGATTTTTAGCCTCCTTAACCAAACAGCTGGCAAAGACACTTGCCCACAGCCAGTGGAGAGACCTTTTGTACATATGCATGTCCAGGTCAGTTGTTGTCATTGAGTCCTGATTGCAATCAGCAGCTTGGGCAAGAATTTTGAATGAGCTGTCAGGCCAACACTCCAAATATCAGGACCAAAAAAATGTACATTTTTAAAATCAGTGTGTGTAACTGACAAGACCAACATTTGATTCCCATCCTGAATTGTTCTTGAGAAAGTTGTGGTGAGCCAATGCCCTGAACTGCTGCAGTCATGAGGTGAAAGTACTTCCACAATGCTGATAGGTAGGAAGTTATAGGATTCTGACCCGATGATGAAGAAGGATAAGTGATATACGGATGGTGTGTAATTTGGAGATTAACTTGTAGGTGATGGTGTTCCCATGCACTTGTTGCTCTTCTACTTGAGGTGCTAGAGGTTGTGTTTAGAAAATGCCTTGGTAAGTTGCTGCAGTACTACATGATGATACACACTGCTCTACCATCTACTGGAGGAATGAATGTTTGAGGTGGTGAATGTGGTGCCAATCAAAAGGTGCCCTGGATGGTGTTGAGTTGATAGGACAGGACATACTCAGGAATAGTAATGGAGATGGAGGAGTCTGGGATATCGACTGTAAGGTATGATTCTGTGAGTATGACTATGTCAGTCTTTTGCTTGAGTAGTCTGTGGACACCACTTCCAATTTTGGCACAAGATGTTGGTGAAAAGGAGTTTGCAAGGTCAATTGGGTATGCCTTTGATGTCTTCTGAATCCAGTGCTGAAGTGGGTGATCTGGCCAGTTCGATTCTTTTTCTTGTCATTCAAAGTAGCTTGATACAACTGAGAGGCTTCCTAGAGCATTTCAGAGGGCAGTTAAGTCCTACCTATTGCTGCGGGTCAGGAGTTAGATACAGCCATGACCAGTTAAGGACAACAGATTTATTTCCTAAAAGGCATTGGTAAATAGATGGATTTTTACAATAATTTGATAGCTTCATGGTCACCATTACTGACTCCTATTCCAATTCTCTTCCTGCACCAAGTTGTGCTCTAAGACAGTTGTTTCCATAGCTAGTTATTCCTGGAACAGGTCGCTGGTCTGTCACCAAAGGCTTATTGCTTGAGGGACGTCACTCCGCATCAAGCATGGCTGACCAGGAGTTCCGCTCTTACCACACTAGTGTGTGGATTTGTAGGTTGATTCGTTCAACCCATGTGGCTGTGTTATGAATACACCTTCTTTGACCATCAAGTCTTGGGTGGCACTCGAACCTGGAGCTTCTGGCCTCCACAAGACCTCCACCATTACTGATGCGAGCTTTTTATTCCAGATTTATTGAATAAATGAACTGTACTGAAACCCTTCAGCTACCATAGTGGAATTTGAACTCACCCCACTGGATTACTGGTCCAGTAACATATTCGCTATGCTGCTCCACACCGGAGAGTCCAGAAAGAACATGATTGCTGCTCAAGGTACAGCATGAAAGCTTAATCTGACATTGTCATGGCCTTGCCCTCTTGTCTTGATTACAAGAACCCATTGTACAGCATTGGCAGTCAATCATAACCTGGCCTCAGTGGGGGCCGGGGTGGTCTTCAGGCCACATGAATTTCCTCTACTTTCTGCCAACTTCCCGACTGGAACAGGTGAAAAATTAGCAGGCAAAATTAGAATGAACTCCAGGAGATAAAATTACCTGGTTTCCGTTGACAATCAGGTGAGTTTCTGACTCACACTTCTACTCAGCTGCCTAAACGTGGTTGTGAGTTAATATCAGCTGCAGACTAATAAGCTGTTAGGGGTTAGCTGTATGCAGTCACAAAATTACTCCTTTAGCTTCTGGCTGCAGTTTTTTCCATGACTGTTTCTGTTGCAATTCTATAATTAGTCAATATACTTGGACCAATATGAAATTACCTACATGTGTATTTCTCCTGCTGGAAATCTGTTGATTTGCTGCTACAAGAAGGTTCAATTAGTGAAACCAGGGAGACACATTGCAGCAGTGCCTGCTGGACGTTTTTATTGTATTTTATTTGATAATAATTGGGATGTAAAATTTGGCTCTGTTACTCTGCTGGTATCTGAACTATGGGGGGGGGGGGGGGGGGTGGGCGAGGAGGAGAGAGAGGTGGGAGATAAAAACTGTCAGTGCATCTGCTCCTGATGATTTCCAGCATGGTGCTCACTCTGCCATGTTTTGAAGGGTGATAGCATTGATGCTGTGTGTATATGTGTGCTGGTAGCATATTGTGATATCAGTATGTCAGTCAGGATCTAATGCCGATATGCCATTTTGGATCTTGCCACATATTAAAGTGATCCACGATCATCCTCAACACCAGTGCCCCACAAGGCTGTGTTCTCAGCCCCCTACTATATTCCTTATGCACCTATGACTGTGCGGCCAAATTCCCCTCCAATTCGATTTTCAGGTTTGCTGACGACACCACCGTAGTGGGTCGGATCTCAAACAGTGATAAGACAGAGTACAGGAATGAGATAGAGAATCTGGTGAACTGGTGCAGCAACAATAATCTTTCCCTCAATGTCAACAAAACGAAGGAGGTTGCCATCAACTTCAGGAAGCGTAAAAGGAGAACATGCCCCTGTCTACATCAACAGGGATGAAGTAGAAAGGGTCGAGAGCTTCAACTTTTTAAGGTGTCCGGATCACCAACAACCTGTCCTGGTCCCCCCATCCCGACACTGTAGTTAAGAAAGCCTATCAATGCATCTACTTTCTCAGAAGACTAAGGAAATTTGGCATGTCAGCTACGACTCTCACCAACTTTTACAGATGCACCATAGAAAGCATTCTTTCTGGTTGTGTCACAGCTTGGTATGGCTCCTGTTCTGCCCAAGACTGCAAGGAACTACAAAAGGTCGTGAATGTAGCCCAATCCATCACTCAAACCGGCCTCCCATCCATTGACTCTGTCTACACCTCCCATTGCCTCGGCAAAGCAGCCAGCATATTTAAGGACCCCATGCACCCCAGACAATCTCTCTTCCATCTTCTTCCTTCGGGAAAAAGATACAAAATTCTGAGGTCACTTATCAACCGACTCAAGAACAGCTTCTTCCCTGCTGCTGTCAGACTTTTGAATGGACCTACCTTGCATTAAGTTGATCTTTCTCTACACCCTAGCTATGACTGTAACACTACATTTCTGCACTCTCTCCTTTCCTTCTCTATGAACGGTATGTTTTGTCTGTATAGCACGCAAGAAACAATACTTTTCACTGTATGTTAATACATGTGACAATAAATCAAATCAAAAAGTCCTCGCTTGAACATGTACAGCTGCCATGCATTCAACTGCATGAACCACCCCCCTCCATCTAGCAAAGCTACTTAAAGGGATAATCATTTAACATTCTGCTGAGGTGCTTTGACTTCTGACTGCTCTTGCAGAGTTTGTGGAAGTTAACAACAGTTCCTTCAGATGGCCAGCTAGCCAAAGTTGCAGTCTCCCCCAGGGTGCAGCATGATAGGAAAAAGATGGTTAAGGAATAGGAGGTCTTACACACTTTTTTCCTCAGAGTATTTCTATCTCCACCTCAGCCTGAGGCAGCATCTGCTGTGGCTGATGCAAAGAGATGATCTCCTGGAACCAAACATGCAATCACAGAGCAGGATGAGGATGATACTGCAGGTGGCTGCCATCAAAAATATCATGGCCCTCAGATTCTACATCAGTGAATCATTCTATGCTGGGGCCAGTGACACCACTAACATCTCTGTGCCATTCAATGCAGCATCCGTGCCTGTATGCTAGCACAGCGGACTTCATTGTCTCCTCTCTAAACAGATAGAGGAGGAGAGAGATCACATGGTTTTGCCAGGATAGGGAGCATCCCAATGTTACAGGGAATCATATATTACACACACATATATGAGTGCTGCATCTCAATAGGAAGATGTACTACAGCTGCAATTGGTGTGTGACCATGCCCACATAATCAGGTTGGTGAATTTCTGCTATCTTGGCAGTCACATTGCTTTCTTTTTACATCAGTCAGCCATTCCAGCCATCTTTGAGCTATGTCCATGATGCTTGATGACAAGGGCTCCTCTCTGTAACCTGACTACACACGGACATTACACCTACAATGACAGCCATGCTGCAACTAGGGTGATCAGAAAGCAGACCATAGGCATTCCCTGCTGATTAGCAGCTTAGCTCAACAGCCTCCAATACTCACTGGAGCATAACTAGCATTTTCTGTTGGGCTGTGTCCTCCATGACCAATCATGAGGGCACAGACATTACCACCAGGCATTTGGAAATCACCTCAGGTGGAGCATGAAGAGGAAGGGAGGAGGCATCCAGAACACCAACTCTCTGGTGGCTGTATGAGCATCTCAGTCTAGTTTGAAGCAGAGGAAGAAGGCGGCAGCAGATATCCAGGACTTCAACACAATGGATGGGCCGACCCTGAGCATCTCATCAGACTTTGGTTTCTCTGAAAAGGTCCTTAGATCACCATTGCTCCAATATGTCATGCTCTGGGTCGAAGTACTGATGTGGAAGTTTGTATTTTTAAAAAAATAACAATCTTATCCAACAACACATCTAAAGGTAAAGTCACCTTAGTCCAAGATGACCATAGGCTGCTCTCCCCTTTGAGGGGGAAGTGCTGACTGGTGGTGATTTAACCTGAGGATCACCAGACCTCAGTCAAGGGGCAAGGTTGAGAAGGCAGGGCTTCATGAATAACCTCAGCCGGTACAGGAATTGAGCCACGCTGTTGGTGTCAAGACATCTAATAATACATACACTACGCATATAGAGTTTTCCTTGTCCTTTCCTTCAGTACATATCTTTGCACATCCTAGTGCTCCTACACAGTGCTACCCTAGTAGCTGAAAGCACTGCTGGTGGAAGGCTGCTGAGCTTTACTGAGGGAGACTGCAGATTACTTTGCTGGATGTCTTTGAGCAACTCTGGGCCTTGAGGGCCAAACCTTGGACTGTACCACCTTCGTATGGCAACAGCAGCCTGGGCTGGCTGACCGATAACAGCTGAGAGGGGACAAATGGCTCATGCACCATAAAGGCTTTGCCACAACCTTGGGACAGGGCTTCAGCAATCCTAGTAATTTTCTAAAGGACAGATTGCTGGACAGCCTCAATGCCCTGTATAATTGTTAAAAGACCTCTTTATTCTTACACAGGAAATCCCAATTATAGCTGGAATTTTCCGGCCGTTCGCGCAGCAAGATTTTCCCCATCCTGCTACAGTGAACAGAGATTTGGCTTGTCACCAAATTCTCCGTTTTCACTGCAGTGGGAGCGTACCTCAGGTGGTAAGATCACCCCCAATAAGTTGCACTGTTTTAGGTTGTCCTGATTTAAAGTTGCATAGTGTTGAGGACTGGTATTCCCAATTTGCATCTTCAAATTTACTATTCTTTTGCATCGTTTTGTGTTGTCGTTGCATGTTGTCATTTTGCATCATTTTGCCTCATTTTATGTCATGGAATCATACAGCACAGCTTTTTGGCCCATCGAGTCTGTACCGACACATTAGAAACACCTGAACTCCCACCAGCCAGCACTTGGCCCATAGCCCTGAATGTTAATAGCCAATGTTTTGCCTCGTTATGTTTTATTGCGCATCATTATTTCAAATCATCATTTCCTGTTATGTGACATCAGGTCCCATGACCCAATTGGCACCATTCCAAAGCAAGTGCGACTGGAAGTGTTCATTTGCACTGGAGGGAACTGCAATTTTTTTTTCAAACAACTCTGATGCAAAGTTCTCAAATGAAGAATATCCAAACCAATAGTTTTTTTTGAAAAGAAGAAGTTGAAGCCTACACTGTACTTATTTCTGGTGCATTTCTAGACTCTGCAAACCAATTTCAATTTTAGAGCCCCAAATGTGCCTGCTGTGAAATTTACAATGGGAGGCAGAAAGGCCATTTAAGCTGTGTGTGTGCGAGAGAGAGAGAGAACTATTTGTTACTGTACTCAGGTAACATTGCTTGCGTTGTCTGGGTCAAAATACAGTGTGCAGCACTTAGCCTTCAGGAGTCTGACCCTGCAATCTTATTAATTTTGGAATGCCAAATCTTTCAATTTTGCAGCAGGTTCGGTAAAGAGGTCATTATAAAGCCATTGAGAGAGGTATTTTCTGAAGGGAAAATCCACCATTGAGGCGCGAATCACTCAAAGCCATATCCACTGAAACACTTTATGGATGTCTTCAAAGAATCCCTGAAGGTGACAAACATTTCCACCAACTGGCTGACTAAAAGGGGAGAAGGTTGATCTGGGAAGGCATCAAGCACAGAGAGACTTCAATGTGAACATGCAAAGGGGAAGTCAAAGTAGTGGAGAGAGTGCCAAAACCTCCAAACAACTGGACAGTAGCAGAGGCTGTAGATTGCGTATTGAACTTTTCAACCATTACAGAACCTAGCGAACCAATGTGGAAGTAAGTCATCCTGAACCTGAGGGACTACCCAAGAAGAAAGAGACTGGTGAAGCTTACCTAATTTGAATTTATACAGCATTCCTTTAATACTTGATTTATTTTAAGTTATTTCAGCTAGGAATGCACTGTATTACACATATGGTCCAGTATTTCAACCTGTACATTGGTTTTTCCAGGCAAGCAATGTCCAAAAGAGCCTAAAAATGGTTTTAACATGGATTCCTATGGAAACCTGGGTTTCACTTAAAGTCAAGATTCTATGGAGTGCAATTACAGGTACAACTTTAAGTGTGGACTTACTGTACTTCAATTACAAAAGCTAACAACCATTTGCCTTCCTAATTGCTTGTTGTGCCTCCATGTTAACCTTGTGATTCACGTACAGGATCTTGTTCAGATTCTAGTTCATTGTTCCTTTGACGTCAGTCTTCCTGGAACTCTTCTATCTCATTCCCTGGGTTTCTGGGACTTTTTGTTCTTTAGATTTGGATTGGCTTTCTGTCCCTGTGTACTGTCCCACCTGTTCTAGCAGTTTCTGGGAAAGCTGCTTACTCTTGGGTAACCTTTTTTCGACTACCCTAACTGTTTCTGCTTTATTGTGTGGGTGCCTGGTTGCTAAGCAACAGCCTAGAGTTTTAAAAACCCTGTATTTGCTTTAACGTCATAAAATTTCATTAAAATCCAGGCATCTGAACCTACCTACAGATTTGCAGGCAACTTTTTTCATGAAGCTAAAACTGAAGTTTTAACCCTTTCTTAGCACACATATGTAAACACAAATAAAGCTTAAACTTAAAGCTATACATTAATTCTAATATCCCAAAACAAATGTAAACTACTTACAACTATTTCTATTTCATAATACCTCCCCCTTTGAAAGAAAGCTTCACAATCATTATTTATAATGGCATCATATCGTCATACAAACTGAACATTATGAATGTCTAACAAAATAGCTCATTGCACCATACAAATAAACATTTAATCTTATTTCACAACAATGCATGTCATATTGTAAAATTACAAGGAATTAACTAAAACAAAGTCAATAAATGTAACATCACTATCATAGCTTAGGTCCCGTGTTCCTTTTTCCTCCTAGTTCCAGTTTTTAACTCAGCAAAGAATGTTTCATTTAAGTCTGCAGCCTAAATCATTCTTTGTTAACTGTAGATGTAATTCCAATCTCAAATACAATTTCTGAACTAAAATGTGATAAATTCTCATTTGGATTTAACAAAGTCAAAATGGCATTTTTGTGCATTCTTCTCTCGTCAAAATCTTTGTCTTTTCAAGGATTTAAGGAGCTTCTTACATTCACTCAAAAGATATGGACAGCACAGTGGCTAGCATTGCTACCTCACAGCACCAGGATCCCAGGTTCAATTCTGGCCTTGGGTCACTGTCTGTGTAGAGTTTGCACGTTCTCCCTGTGTCTGCTTGGGTTTCCTCCGGGTGCTCCAGTTTCCTCCTGCAGTCCAAAGATGTGCGGATTAGGTGGATTGGCCATGCTAAGTTGCCCCTTATTGTCAGGGGGATCAGCAGAGTAAATATGTGGGGTTAGGGCCTGGGTGGGATTGTTGTCAGTGCAGTCTCGATGGGCCGAATGGCCTCCTTCTGCACTGAAGGGATTCCTTTTTCTTTGAAGATTTTATGATTTTGCCTTTTCTCCAAATCCCATTTTGAGCAGGGCTGTTCCACTATTTGAGCATTGTCAATTACCTTTTCCCTCTGGAGTTTCATAGTACATCCTAACCCTCCAACTCTTTTGCATAATTTATGAACTATATCAGTCCTGTCCTCAGTAGGTTTTGAATGGTCTTTTGCAAACAGTTCACTTGCCTGTATTACAGGTGCTGACTCTGGAGTATCATCACTGGCAAGCATTCTTAAAATCAGTGTCTCTGGTCTGTGACTTGGAAAGATCATTTTGCGATTTAGTCGACAATTCGAAATTACCAAATTTGCAGGCACTTCAGTTGTTTTCCTATTGTCCATTATTGAGATTAATACACGAATATGATTACTTGGGTCAGGTCCTAGCTCAACTGTATTACAATTTGGCAATGAGTTTTTATTCACAGGAACAACTTCGGAACTGTGACACTCCATACCACCCAACTTCTCCTTCATTTTCTCAAGTTTGCGTTGAAGTTCAAGGACTTCATTGCTCTGGTGGTGACAAAGTTCTAACAGTTGGTTAGTTTTGGTTTTCAATACTGCATTCAGCCAATTATTCTGATTTACCATCAATTCATTTTCAAGGCATTTTTCACAAGACCTCAGATGCTTCTGCTGCTGCTTTTGAACTGTTAACTGAATCCAATTTTAACTGAAGATCAACCTTTGCTAAGTTTGCTTTTACAAGTTTATCATTTAGACAGTTCAAGTCCTCAATCAAGTGTTCCACTTTCCGTTACTAATTCTCAAACTTTCCTCACCAATTTTCTTTTTTCATTAGCAAACTCCCCTTTCATATATGAAAGTTGGTGTTCTACGTTCATCAGGTTTTCCTTCAATTGCTTGTCCTTAGTAGCTTTCAAGAATTGATCAGGATCAATTGTCTGCTGCAATACAGTTATCGCTCCATTACTATCTCCACTAGCTAAATCATTACCCAGAATAAAATATATCCCATCAATAAGTGATTTAGGAATAAATCCCACTAACAATTCCATTGACGAAGGCACTTTTTAAATTTACTTTGCAGGCAATTGGGACTAGCTGAGGGGTTTAAAAAAAAAAAGGGCAGCATGGACAAGTTGGACCGAAGGGCCTGTTTCCATGCTGTAAACCTCTATGGCTTCACACAAAGAAACATAAAAAAGGTTCATAAATTCCTTTAAGAGTGCCTATTAATACTTTTTCCTTCATAAAATTGGAACACAATGTGTGTCATTAGCCACCATCAATGATTGATCTGCCTGGTATCTCAAAATTTTAAATTTGCTAACTTATTTTGTTGGAGGAGCAAGGGAATACTCCCTTCCAAATAAAATATCCAAAACCTCTTATAACCGGATTTCTTTC
The DNA here is from genome assembly GCF_964213995.1 of Mustelus asterias. Lineage (NCBI taxonomy): Eukaryota > Metazoa > Chordata > Chondrichthyes > Carcharhiniformes > Triakidae > Mustelus > Mustelus asterias. Next base: position 33,598,723 of record NC_135803.1, on the reverse strand, counting down.
ACCAGTACTGAAAAGAAGAATACCCGGAACAATCCTGAACCATAATCCGCTTTCCCGGAGGGTATACTTTTGACCTGTATCACTGCTACAGTTTTAACAACCATTTCCTCTTCTGGATGCTACCTTTTCTGCTACTGCAATTGATCTCCCGTTTAGTTTCCAGAAACCTGTTCAAATATATCCTATAAGAAGTTTAATAACACCAGGTTAAAGTCCAACAGGTTTATTTGGTAGCAGATGCCACTAGCTTTTGGAGCGCTGCCCCTTTGTCAGGTGGAGTGGGAGATCTGCTCACAAACAGGGCAGAGACATGAACTCAATTTACAGAATAATGATTGGAATGCAGTCTTTACAGATAATCAAGTCTTAAAGGTACAAACAATGTGAGTGGAGAGAGCATTAAGCACAGGTTAAAGAGACGTGTATTGTCTCCAGACAGGACAGCCAGTGAGATTGAGTTTCTGTCTCTGTATGCCCTGTTTGTAAGAAGTTTTGATGTGGAGATGCCGGCGTTGGACTGGGGTAAGCACAGTAAGAAGTCTCACAACACCAGGTTAAAGTCCAACAGGTTTATTTGGTAGCAAATACCATAAGCTTTCGGAGCACTGCTCCTTCGTCAGATGGAGTGGATATCTGCTACCAAATAAACCTGTTGGACTTTAACCTGGTGTTGTGAGACTTCTTACTGTAAGAAGTTTAACAACACCAGGTTAAAGTTCAACAGGTTTATTTGGTAGCAAATGCCACTAGCTTTCGGAGCGCTGCCCCTTCGTCAGGTGGAGTGGAGAAATGCTCACACTCCACCTGACGAAGGGACAGCGCTCCGAAAGCTAGTGGCATTTGCTACCAAATAAACCTGTTGGACTTTAACCTGGTGTCGTTAAAAACTTCTTACTGTGTTTACGCCAGTCCAACGCCGGTATCTCCACATCATGCCCTGTTTGTGAGCAGACCTCCACTCCACCTGACAAAGGGGCAGCGCTCCAAAAGTTAGTGGCATTTGCTACCAAATAAACCTGGTGTTGTTAAACTTCTTACTGTGTTTACCTCAGTCCAACACCGGCATCTCCACATCACAAATATATCCTACCAGGTATCCAAACCTACCTACAGACTTACAAGCACCTTTTTTTCTCTCCAATGAAGCTAAAACTGAATTTTTACCCTTAGCCCAAAATTCAGAAACACAAATTAAGATTAAATTTAAAGCTATGCCTTATTGCTGATACCCACAAAACAAATAGAAATTTCTTAAAACTAATCACCATTTCCATACAAAAGAGAGAGGGAAGAATGTCAGTGTGTTGCAATGTGTTTGGGTATTGTGCTTATTACAGTTAAATAGCAGGAGTAGGCGAATCCAAGGTGTGCATTTGTGAGGCTTGCAGCAGTGTTAAGAGCTTGAGGGTGAGGTGGAGCATACCTTGTGAGGCATCCGTCCTGCTTTGTAGAGATTGTTGATGGGATAATAGTGCATTGTGTGAGGTTGATGGTGCAGGGACCATATGTACCCACTGACCTTGACCACTCATGTGAGGTCATTTATTCTTTTTCCAAATCCTTGGTGCTAGATTGCTGCCATTGACCTCAATGGCCTCTGCATCTATCACCTTCACAGTGTAGGTCTGGAGATCCACCTGGCTCAGTGTAGAAGATGACCTCTTTCTTTCCTTCCACCTCCAGCACTGAGATTTCCAGCACTATGTCTGAGAAACTGGGAGCCCTCTCTCTCTCTGAACTGCTGCTCCAGTTTCTTCCTATTCAGTAAATCTTTCCAATCCATGTCTGGTATCTGTTGCAATCACAATGTGTTTCACCTTTAAAAGATGTGGAGATGCCGGCGTTGGACTGGGGTAAACACAGTAAGAAGTTTAACAACACCAGGTTAAAGTCCAACAGGTTTATTTGGTAGCAAAAGCCACACAAGCTTTCGAGGCTCGAAAGCTTGTGTGGCTTTTGCTACCAAATAAACCTGTTGGACTTTAACCTGGTGTTGTTAAACTTCTTACTACCTTTAAAAGAAGCAGACTGGCTTTAATTGGTGCTAGCCCAGCTCGCACGAGCCTGGGGCACCCTGCTGAGCCACTTAACAGCTCGTGTTTGCAATGGGCTGCATGCCACAATCATGCAGATGAGCAGGCAACTTAAAATGTGCTGGTTACATCACTTCCATCAGGCACGGGATAATTGCACATTGCAATTCCTGTGCATATTAATGAGCCTGATCCAAATTGTAGCCCTGACATGTCAACATTGCCAGGAACCAGTTCTGGTGCTGGGTACAAATTCACAGATGAGAGAAAACTGATGGTGTCAGCAGAATGACAATGGGCTAATCAAAGCTAGGTAAATTTGCATGTCTTTGCTTGTAGTGCATCCATTTTTTCACATTTTCTTATGTAAATTGAGTAAATCAAGTCTTGTGCAGATTTTCACAAGTTCAGGTGAAGTTCTGTGACCAGCATGTAAATGGATGCATTACATTGAAACACATTTGGCGTGCTCTGAAGTGTTCTCCTGCAGCAAGCTTGACGTTGTTTTATGAAATGCTGGCCTTTTTGTTTGGTAGTAAGCATTTCTGTACTTCTGCATTTAATATCTCGTATACTTTTATTCCCGCTGCAGTTTTGCCTTTCTGCTGAAGCCATCAGATTGCCAAAAAAAATATTTTCTTGAAGCTTCCCATGCTGCAGCACTAATTACAGAAATTTAAAGCTGCAAGGATGGAAATTCCTTTGGACGTTCCACAGTGTTGCATGAATTGGATGAGAAGGGTCTCAGTGAATCCAAAAAGAAAATGCTAAACTCTTGGCTTGATTAGTCATGCAAGCAAAATGCTAATGAATGTGTTTCTTGGAAAACTGAAGATAAAAGTGAGGAGTAAAAGCGGAGGGACAAGCAGAATTTAGATGAGGAGAAGCACAAGAGACACCATTGTTTGCTCAAAGCTACTAATTGAGAAGAGCACAGGAATGAATGAAATCCTGCTTAAAACGAGCTTTTCCATGTACTTGGCAGGACTATTTCACCAGGCACCCTGACTAACAGTGGTTATGTTGAGCGATGTATGCACCAGAATCATTCAGTATTTATTAAGGAATGAAACAAATCCTTTGACCTCATACCTTATAAATTAATGTATATCCTTAGGATGTGATGACAAGATTTTCTAGCACTTAAGTATTGGAGTTGAATAATTGAGATGACAAATTAACAATATTCATTTTGCAGATGATGTTTGTTCAACATTAATACAGAAGGTGTAAGTAAGTTTAAAGTTTATTCATTAGTGTCACAAGTAGGCTTGCATCAACACTGCAATGAAGTTACTGTGAAAATCCCCTAGTCGCCACACTCTGGCACCTGTTTGGGTACACTGAGGGAGAATTTAGCATGGCCAATGACCTAACGTCTTTCAGACTTTGGGAGGAAACTGGAGCACCCAGAGGAAACCCACACAGAAACGGGGAGAACATGCAGACTCCACACACACACACTGACCTAAGCCGGGAATCAAACCTGGGTCCCTGTGCTGTGAGGCAGCAGTGCTAACCACTGTTCCACCAAGCCATTTCAGACCAAGAGTTAAGGAAAGGCATTTAAAACTAATTGTTAAGGTAAAGTTAACAGCAGGTGACAGTAATATAGGGTAAGATAGGAGAGAAAATTGAGTAAGTGAGTTTATTTACCTTTATATAAGTGATAATGTATAATTTCTTGCTGAAAGACAAAATTGGTGTAGCACTGGTACTGCCTTGATAAGGAACAGCAAAGCTGAGCTGATAGTTATTGAAAAGATAGAATCGGATAATGATGGTAAATTTCTGATTTGGTTTATTGGTGCCAATCTCAAGGATTGGACTTTGAGAAATATTTATTGGTGTCTGAGATGTTTGTTTCCATTTCTGAGAATTTCTATGCTTAACAGAATTTTGTTAGCTCAAATTAATTTTGAAACTTTCAAGATATGGCTGATTTGTGGTTTTTGGAGCCTTGGAGAACTGGAGAAGAGACTTTTTAAAAAGTCTCCTTCCCTGTCAGGTTGGCCTTAGAAATGCACACTACAACAGACATATCTATTAGAGCACAATTTTGTAATGCCTCTCAAAGTGACCCTGGAGGTCACATCAAAGTCAAGTTGCTTTTTAATAATTTGAACTTGCTAAGATCATAAGAAATTGAATTTTCAACCCCTTCTCCTACAGATTGTTTAATGTAAGCTTGTTATGCTAAAGGAACCAGGTTCCCAAGATCATTAGCATTTTTTCCAGTTTGTTACTGACCATAATGGTGATATTTTGAGTAATGGATTTCCAGAGGCAAGGATCTTCTTGGATTTCAGATTCTTGGGTGGTGACCATGCAATGAGACCCCAGGACTGTACACCTGCTTTTCTCTCTTCTCACTGAAGGCTCCCTACTCACTGATTTAAATGCAAAGAACCTAAGCAAATATTTAAACACTACGTGATGCAGGGAGCAGGATTTCTGCCCCCATGTGGGAGCAAATATGGAGGAGGATGTACAGTAAACTTCACACTGCCAGCTAACATGCCGGTTTGCTGGCACCATCCCGTTACTGGACCATTTTTCCAGAGGCGGAATTGACGGCCAAAGTGCTACTTGCCTAATTAAGAGTAGTTAATATCCTACTAAGGCCTATTGTCAGAGGCTGACCTGAATTTTTCAGTTCGTCTGCATGTCTGCTGAAGTGTCAGGATGTGGAGATGCCGGCGTTGGACTGGGGTAAACACAGTAAGAAGTTTAACAACACCAGGTTAAAGTCCAACAGGTTTATTTGGTAGCAAAAGCCACAAGCTTTCGGAGCCTTAAGCTCCTTCTTCAGGTGAGTGATCCAAAGATGTACGGGTTAGGTTGATTGGCCATGCTAAAATTGCCCCTTAGTGTCCTGGGATGCTTAGATTAGAGGGATGAGCGGGTAATATGTAGGGATATGGGGGTAGGGCCTGGGTGGGATTGTGGTCGGTGCAGACTTGATGGGCCAAATGGCCTCTTTCTGTACTGCAGGCTTTCTAGGATTCTATGATTCCCACTCACCTGAAGAAGGAGCTTAAGACTCTGAAAGCTTGTGGCTTTTGCTACCAAATAAACCTGTTGGACTTTAACCTGGTGTTGTTAAACTTCTTATTGCAGTGTCAGGAGCCAGACCAGCTGTCTAGCGGTGGCTTAATGGCAGCAGACTAAGAGACCTATGCTTCAGAAAGACATTGAGGCTGTCACAGCTGACCTTGTCACAGCTGCAGCTACAGGCCAACCACAAGTTTCCTCTTCACAAAGGTGGCCCAGTACGGCCATTTTTAATTTAAAATTTTTTTAAAGTTGCAAAGAGGTTGCTTCAAGATGGAGCACCCTTCCTTTCGAAATTGCAGGCCACAGCTCCTTCTGTGCTGGAAAGCCTCCTATTGACAGTTTAAGCATTACATTTTAAAATCTATACACTACTGTTATGACTATTTGGTATTCCATTAGCTTCCCAGATTGCTGAGTTCACTGATATCCAAGGTCCTTGAAATTATGCCTTAAGATATTAACATAGCAATGGTTCATGTGTTTGTCTGAAATTCCTTTTTTACTATTTGATGGAAGCATGGAGCAATTTAAACCAAATTGTTTAGTATTGGATAAAACACATTAAACTTTTTGGGTGTGCTTTACGCAGAAAGTTAGCATGCTAAGTGCAGAAAGCAATTAGGAAAGCAAATGGTATGTTGGCTTTGATTGCAAGGGGAATTGGAGCACAAGAATAAGAAATGTTGCTACAGTTTTGGTGAGACCACACCTGGAGTACTTGGTGCAGTTTTGGTCTCCACATTTAAGAAAGGAAATACTTGCATTGGAAGCAGTACAGTGAAGGTTCACTAAATTGTTTTCCTATGCTTTGGTGCGGCATGGTGGCACAGTGGTTAGCATTGCTGCTTCACAGCGCCAGGGACTTGAGTTCAGTTCCCAGCTTGGGTCATTGTCTGTGCGGAGCCTGCATGTTCTCCCCGTGTCAGCATAGGTTTCCTCCAGGTGCTGCGACTTCCTCCCACAGTCTGAAAGATGTGCTGGTTAGGTGCATTGACACGAACAGACGCAGAAGTGTGGCGACTAGTGGAATTTCATAGTAACTGTATTGCAGTGTTAATGTATCGCAGTGACTAATAAATAAACTTTACTTTATGCTTTTTAAAAATTCAATTATGGGATGTGGGCATCGCTGGCTGCCCATCCCTAACTGCCCTCCATTTCAGAAGGCATTTGAGAGTAAGAATATTGCTGTGGATCTAGAAACCTAGGCCAAAGGATGACAGATTTCCTTCCCTAACGGCCATTAGTGAACCAGATGGGTTTTGATGACAATCGACAATGGTTTCATGGTCATCATTAGACTTTTAATTCCAAATTTTCTATTGAATACAAGTTGCACCATTTGAACCTGAGTTTCTGGATTACCAGTCCAATGACAATATCGCTACACCGCTGCCTTCTTCCACTGAGAGCCTGAGTAAATTGGGCTTGTATTCTCTGCAGTTTAGAAGAATGAGAGGTGATCACATTGCAACCTACAAAATTCTGAAAGGGCTAGATGGGCTGAGAGATTATAGAACATAGAACAGTACAGCACAGAACAGGCCCTTCGGCCCACGATGTTGTGCCGAGCTTTATCTGAAACCAAGATCAAGCTATCCCACTCCCTATCATCCTGGTGTGCTCCATGTGCCTATCCAATAACCGCTTAAATGTTTCTAAAGTGTCTGACTCCACTATCACTGCAGGCAGTCCATTCCACACCCCAACCACTCTCTGCGTAAAGAACCTACCTCTGATATCCGTCCTGTATCTCCCACCACGAACCCTATAGTTATGCCCCCTTGTAATAGCTCCATCCACCCGAGGAAATAGTCTTTGAACGTTCACTCTATCTATCCCCTTCATCATTTTATACACCTCTATTAAGTCTCCCCTCAGCCTCCTCCGCTCCAGAGAGAATAGCCCTAGCTCCCTCAACCTTTCCTCATATGACCTACCCTCCAAACCAGGCAGCATCCTGGTAAATCTCCTCTGCACTCCTTCCAGCGCTTCCACATCCTTCCTATAGTGAGGTGACCAGAACTGCACACAATATTCCAAATGTGGTCTCACCAAGGTCCTGTACAGTTGCAGCATAACCCCACGGCTCTTAAACTCCAACCCCCTGTTAATAAAAGCTAACACACTACAGGCCTTCTTCACAGCTCTATCCACTTGAGTGGCAACCTTTAGAGATCTGTGGATATGGACCCCAAGATCTCTCTGTTCCTCCACAGTCTTCAGAACCCTACCTTTGACCCTGTAATCCACATTTAAATATGTCCTACCAAAATGAATCACCTCACATTTATCAGGGTGAAACTCCATTTGCCATTTTTCAGCCCAGCTTTGCATCCTATCTATGTCTCTTTGCAGCCTACAACAGCCCTCCACCTCATCCACTACTCCACCAATCTTGGTGTCATCAGCAAATTTACTGATCCACCCTTCAGCCCCCTCCTCTAAGTCATTAATAAAAATCACAAAGAGCAGAGGACCAAGCACTGATCCCTGCGGCACACCGCTAGCAACCTGCCTCCAATCCGAAAATTTTCCATCGACCACCACCCTCTGTCTTCGGTCAGACAGCCAGTTACCTATCCAATCGGCCAACTTTCCCTCTATCCCACACCTCCTCACTTTCATCATAAGCTGACCATGGGGGACCTTATCAAACGCCTTACTAAAATCCATGTATATGACATCAACTGCCCTACCTTCATCAACACACTTAGTTACCTCCTCAAAAAATTCTATCAAATTTGTGAGGCACGACTTGCCCTTCACGAATCCGTGCTGACTATCTCGGATTAATCCGCATCTTTCTAAATGGTCGTAAATCCCATCCCTAAGGACCCTTTCCATCAATTTACCAACCACCGAAGTAAGACTAACCGGTCTATAATTACCAGGGTCATTTCTATTCCCTTTCTTAAACAGAGGAACAACATTCGCCATTCTCCAGTCCTCTGGCACCATCCCCGTGGACAGCGAGGACCCAAAGATCAACGCCAAAGGCTCTGCAATCTCATCCCTTGCCTCCCAAAGAATTATTTCCATTCGTGGAGGAATCTAAAACATGGGGCAGAGTTTCAGGATCAAGGGCCAATCATTTAGTACTAAGATGTAGAGAAATTTCTTTACTCAAAGTATTGTGAATCTTTACAATTCTCTACCCCAGGGGATAATGGATGTTCCATTGCTGAATACACTAGGAAGACTGGGATAGACAGAGTTTTTGGTCTCTCTGGAAATTAAGGGATATGGGCCGCGATTCTCCCATCCCTCCATGCTACTTTTTTAACGCAGCGGGCCAGGAGAATCATGTGGTGGTCGATTCATGGGGTTTGCGCATGTGTTGAGCCCCACTTGCGTCTCCCAGCGCTGGATTTCCGGCGGCGTCTGCTCCATGCCGGAAATCGGCGGGGAGACGCGGAAACAATATAAACAATCACTTCCCTACAATTTAAATGAGATTCGTGGGCCCAGGACTGAAGTTTCCGGGCCCACTAGCCTCTCCTACCCTGCCAAAGTGTTTCACTCCAGCAGGGGTTACACTAGCTACCCACTTTTGGGGAACCAGTGGCCTGACCCCGCTGGAGTGAAGGCGGGGGGGCAATCGGCCCCACCAGGGGGTCAGGTGGCAGCAGGGACATGCCCCCTGGGCATGAACACCCTGGCAGTGCCAGCCTGTGCCCCCTGGCACTGCCCAAGGAGCAAAGTGTCAATGCCCATTGGGCATCAGGCAGTGCCAAGGGGGCGGGCCTATTGGGGTGGGGCCTGGGGAGCAGTGCCTGATGGGGTGGGGCCTAGGGGATGATCGATACAGGGGATCCTGCTGTCACTCTGCCTAGGAATTGGTCAGGGAAGGAGTGAGACCAGTGATCGGGGCGAGCTGGGTTGGGATGGGTCAGCCGAGGGTGCGGTTAGTCTGTTGGATGGTTGGATCTGCGGGGAAGGGGGGGGGGGGGATTGGGGCTGAGCCCAGGAATGATGAGGAGGCCAGCGGTCGTGGGGGGGGGGGGGTCGGAGGGCCGGCATTGCGGGGGTCACGGGGCTGGCCAGCGATTGAGCTGGCCAGCAAAGAGGGCGGCTGTCAGTGTGGGGTCACTGCGCATGTCCCGATCTCGGCACTGACGGATTGGCACTTGCGCAGTGGCCCGCTCAACTCACTGGTTTCAGCCTCTCTAGCGTGAATCGGCCCCATCCCCTAGTTTTTAATGATATTCTCGTGGCCTCTGCAGTGCATAGGGTGTTGGAAATTTTTGTCTGAACTCCCACTGAAAAAGCCAGCGTGAATTACTCCAGTTCTCATGCAAATTCGATACTTAGAATGTTTTGGGAGAATTCCGCTCCTGGAGAGCAGGTGGGAAAATATAGTTGAAACCATGGATCAGCCGTGATTGGATTGAATGGTGGAGCAGGCTCGATGGACCTTGTGGTCTATTCCTGCTCCTATTTCTTATTTGCTATATTAGTATCTCAACATAAATTCAAAGCTTAGATTCCTCTTAACTTTCCCTTAGCTAACTTAACAATACTCTTAAAGTACATACGATGTAATTTTTCTTGTATGCATTTATTTATCACTATGCATACTGCATTGCATATTCGGCGGCATGACAGCAAAGCGGTTAGCACTGCTGCCTCACAGTGCCAGGGACCCAGGTTCAATTACGGCCTCGGGTGACTGTGTAGAGTTTGCACATTCTCCACGTGTTTGCGTGGGTTTTGTCAGGGTGCTCCGGTTTCCTCCCACAGTCCAAAGGTGTGCAGGTTAGGTTGATTGGCCATGCTAAATTGCCTCTTAGTGCCAGGGGGTCTAGCTAGGGTAAATAAGTGGGGTTATGAGGATAGGGCCTGAATGGGATTGTGCTCTGTGCGGACTCGATGGACCAAATGGCCTCCTTCTGCACGGTAATGATTCTGTGCAACCTGTTTTATAGAATTCCATTCCTTTTTCGAATTAGACAACTTCTATTCCCTCACTTTGGTATCAGCTGCAAATATAGTTTGTATTGGGTTTCTAAATTGAAGTTGATAAATTAAATCAGTAGGGATCATGATACTAATCTCTGATTCGTTCAGCACTCTTCACCCTAACAAGTACCTAAAAGGCCATTATTCTGGAGTCTTCCTTTGAACTTGCGTAACTCAGTCTATGGCAAATAATTCATCCTGCAAATGTTGATTTCATTTATTATTGTCACATGTACTGGTATACAGTGAATTGTTTCTTGCATGCTGTATAAAGCATACCGTTCATAGCGAAGGAGAGGGTGCAGAATGTTGTGTTACAGTCATAGCTAGGGTATGGAGAAAGATCAGCTTAATATGAGGTAGGTCCATTCAAAAGTCTGATGAAAGCAGGGAAGAAGCTGTTCTTGAATCAGTGGTACGTGACTATAATTGAAAACTAGAGAAAGGAAAACGCATCTTGCATTATTGCAAGGATAATTAAAAAGCTCATACTATAAGATTTTGATGATTAGACTTCCAGATAGTAAGTCAAAGTGAAGACCTAGAAAGGCCTGTGAATATTTTTGCTACTTCTAGTATGGCCATCCTGTAACAATCCTCCCTGGAGTAAGCTGGCTGGTGTCTCCTTGGGCTAAATATTTCAAGAAGAATTATCTGCTGACAAAAGATTGGAATGAAGTTGTTTCTCAGGCCTGATAATCCATAGTTGGCTCAGACATATATGTAGAAATTCAGGCTAATGCAGCAAAATTTGTGAATCAGCCTAATTCGTAGAGACCAGAGTGTTGAATCTGTCAGACTAAACTAATATTCATTGACTCCAAATAATCCCATTAATGTTCTATGTCCATTAGCCTTTACTATTGCCAACCTCTCTCTAATCTTACTGAATGTAACTAAGTGGGATATGTCCATTAGCCTTGCTTACTTTTTACCCTTGTTCTTATTAGCTCCTGATCCCCCAGTACATCCAATTTAAAATTGATTCATCACTATGTCTTCAATGAATTGAAACTCCATTTGCATGGATTTTTCAGTAATTGCATTTGGGGATTCAGACATAAAAAGGTAATCCAAGGAATTAAGGGATATGGGCCAAAGGCCAATGGATTTAGACCATGGATCAGCCATGATCCTATTAAACGGTGGATCAAGCTCGGTGGGCTGAATGGCCTATCCCTGTCATATGTTCTTATGATGATAGGTTTTCATCTGTGACCTGGCATATCAAAAAAAAAGGCAACATTGTGAAATGTCAGAGACAAACAATAATGGAGAGTCGAAGTAAATGACCAAGGAAACTTTATTCAAATGAGAACATTTTAACTCTTAAAAGAACAAAGAACAAAGAACAGTACAGCACAGGAAACAGGCCCTTCGGCCCTCCAAGCCTGTGCCGCTCCTTGGTCCAACTAGACCAATCGTTTGTATCCCTCCATTCCCAGGCTGCTCATGTGACTATCCAGGTAAGTCTTAAACGATGTCAGTGTGCCTGCCTCCACCACCCTACTTGGCAGCGCATTCCAGGCCCCCACCACCCTCTGTGTAAAAAACGTCCCTCTGATGTCTGAGTTATACTTCGCCCCTCTCAGCTTGAGCCCGTGACCCCTCGTGATCGTCACCTCCGACCTGGGAAAAAGCTTCCCACTGTTCACCCTATCTATACCCTTCATAATCTTGTATACCTCTATTAGATCTCCCCTCATTCTCCGTCTTTCCAAGGAGAACAACCCCAGTCTACCCAATCTCTCCTCATAGCTAAGACCCTCCATACCAGGCAACATCCTGGTAAACCTTCTCTGCGCTCTCTCCAACGCCTCCACGTCCTTCTGGTAGTGCGGCGACCAGAACTGGACGCAGTACTCCAAATGCGGCCTAACCAGCGTTCTATACAGCTGCATCATCAGACTCCAGCTTTTATACTCTATACCCCGTCCTATAAAGGCAAGCATACCATATGCCTTCTTCACCACCTTCTCCACCTGCGTTGCCACCTTCAAGGATTTGTGGACTTGCACACCTAGGTCCCTCTGTGTTTCTATACTCCTGATGACTCTGCCATTTATTGTATAACTCCTCCCTACATTATTTCTTCCAAAATGCATCACTTCGCATTTATCCGGATTAAATTCCATCTGCCACCTCTCCGCCCAATTTTCCAGCCTATCTATATCCTGCTGTATTGCCCGACAATGCTCTTCGCTATCTGCAATTCCAGCCATCTTTGTGTCATCCGCAAACTTGCAGATTACACCAGTTACACCTTCTTCCAAATCATTTATATATATCACAAATAGCAGAGGTCCCAGTACAGAGCCCTGCGGAACACCACTGGTCACAGACCTCCAGCCGGAAAAAGACCCTTCGACCACTACCCTCTGTCTCCCATGGCCAAGCCAGTTCTCCACCCATCGAGCCACTTCTCCTTGTATCCCATGAGCCTTAACCTTCTTAACCAACCTGCCATGTGGGACTTTGTCAAATGCCTTACTGAAATCCATATAGACGACATCCACGGCCCTTCCTTCATCAACCGTTTTTGTCACTTCCTCAAAAAACTCCACCAAATTTGTAAGGCACGACCTCCCTCTTACAAAACCATGCTGTCTGTCACTAATCAGATTGTTCCGTTCTAAATGCACATACATCCTGTCTCTAAGAATCCTCTCCAACAACTTCCCTACCACGGACGTCAAGCTCACCGGCCTATAATTTCCTGGGTTATCCCTGCTACCCTTCTTAAACAACGGGACCACATTCGCTATCCTCCAATCCTCAGGGACCTCACCCGTGTCCAAAGAAGCGACAAAGATTTCCGTCAGAGGCCCAGCAATTTCACCTCTCGTCTCCCTGAGCAGTCGAGGATAGATGCCATCAGGCCCTGGGGCTTTGTCAGTTTTAATGTTCCCTAAAAAACCTAACACTTCCTCTCTCGTAATGGAGATTTTCTCTAAAACTGGTGGGTTTGGATCGGATGTAATCTTAAGTTTCTAAAACATCTCTAACCTGAACCCATCCTGCCTCAAATCTGCTTGCCCATTTCCGGTTTTAACAGAACCAGCCTGCTCCCAGAAGGTGGAGTATTTATTTAAATATTTTAGTGAGGATGCCATGCTTTTTTCGGAAACCTAATATCTAGTAGGGGCTGAAAACCACTGTGTGAAAGAGGTAAATATCTTTTTAGCACTTCTCGTGGGTCAGGAGGAGTAGGCTGGTTCCTTCCAGTCTCTTAAGCAAACCTGCTTCCTTGCTTGAGGTTGAATTTCCCAGTCCACTCCATCCCCCCCAGCACTATCCCACACCCTCATGGATCAGAACTCTCCACATGTTCAGATCTCCCCTGCAATATCACTATTTCACCATTTGCCTCTGAACTCCATCACCCCCCCCTCACCCCTTTCCCCATGCCCTGTCCTATCCCCACTGCTCTCTTAGCAAACAGCAAGAACTTATCAGCTACAGGATTGTGGCTTCTGCTACATTATCACCTGGCCCATAGGAGGCAAACAGGTGGGAATTATGTGTTTTAAAAAAACATGCACGTCGTTCTATTCCAGAAGACACACTATCTCCTGAGAGCAAAACAAGACAGATAAGCACAGTTGAGAAGGCCAACTAAGTGGGTACCAGGAGTGGTTGGGGTGGGGGGGGGGGGGGGGGGGAGCAGTGCAGGGTTGCAGAGAGCAGAATATGGGGACTTCTCTGGCTGCTAAAGGCAATGGAAATGAGTAAGTGTGAACTTTCCAAGAGTAAAAGGATCCAGCTCTTTAAATATACCCTGGTAACTAACAGCTTCATATTAATCTAGCGGCCCTCCATTGAACTTTTTTGATGTTTCCATATCACCCAGCATGTGAGAAGACCAAAACAGGACACAATATTCTAATTGAGGCCTAAACAAGGGCTTAATGGGAATTTAAAAAGTAAATAACATACTGATTACATCTTGCGCTTGATCAGATGTCCTACCATAGTAATTACTTTCTCAGTATCTCCTTTACTTTGTGGAGTATGAGTTAAGCTTTAATGATTATTAACATGCTATTAAACCAGTTGTGGCATGGCTCCAGTATTTAAGCATCATAAGCAAAGGGATCATGTGAAGATATTTTAGTTTGACCCCTATGACAAGCTGATGTATTAGGCCCAGAAATTTCCTCTGTTTACTCTTGACCAAGCATGGAGATTGTCTACGGAAACAGTGTTAACATTTTAGGTCAATGACGTTTCATCAGAACTAAAACATTAGTTGGAACTTTCTGGCTGTTCACGCCGGCAGGATCTTCCGCTCCTGCTGACGGTACACCCTTGACACGGGTTTTCTGGCAGTGAGGGGTACAATCAATGGAAAACCCTGTTGACAACGGCGGGACTAGAAGATCCCACCGCTGGCCAATGGCAGGCCACCAACCCTCCATGACAAAACACGTGGCTGGTTGCTCGGTTAATCTGTTGCTCTCTCCTCACATGCTGGCTGATTTGTTGCATTTTTGTCTTCATTTCAGATTTCCAATATTTACAGTATTTTGCTTTTCAATATATGTATGGTTCTTTCCTTGTGTGTTTTTGGTGAAGGGATCTGGACCGTCACATCAGCACAAATCCAGACATATTTTGTTTATGTGAGCTATTCCTCTACTTCAATCTGTCTTTTTCAGTGCCACCTTGTCCATCCTGTGATTATATATGTTATTTTAGCCATCCATTATTGCTGTTTAATATTATTTTTGTTTCTTGAACCTCTGCCACAATAAATTCAAGTTGTGTCTCTTTTTGTTCTCTCAATCACAATTCCACTGCTACTGCAGTTACACATTTTGGCACTCCATCACATTCTTGGGGACTAGAGTCAACTCTTCCCCTTTATTGCAGTGCATTCATCACTGGCAGAGGTTAGGGGCCATCAAGCCACCGTATGCATGCTGCACCTGAGATTAGTATCCACATCAACTGCAAACAAGTAAAGAGAAAAGCATAGCTATTGTGGAAAATTGTACAGGTACAGATATCTATGCTGAGGCCTCAAATCTGGCAGTACAAAGTAAACATTTATCAAATTTAATCATTAAAGCTTAATTCATACTCAATTTCATACTTAATTCAAAGTAAATAATATTGCAATACTCTGGATGTCTGAAATTTTAATGAAAAATACAAGTTATGAGCACTCACTATAAATTGGTATTTTTGAATCAAATCAAAATTCTACTTATTATTAAATGAAAATATTATAATTTATAATCTGCCCAACTGATTTTGTTGGAAGTTATCAAGAAGTCTCTGGACTTTCACTCGAATCTATGAATTGTTCTATCAAATGCAATGATAATGTTTTGCAATGTACTGTTTTTAAAACAATGGACAAGACATTGTCACCTGACTTGGAGGTCACAGTGCTGAGATATTTAGTCTATTATGAAGAACTAGAAGGAACATAACAAAGAAAGGCAGAAGATCCTTCATGATAATCTCCACTATCTAAAGCTGACATAATTGTCCAGCTATTCATAATAAATTGGGTGGGATTTACTGCAGAGAGCCAGTCAGAGAAGTCTTTACTGGGTGATATACTGAGCACAAACATGAAGGAGCAAGGACTGGAAGAAAGGATGGCCCAGGATATAACCAGCCAGAGGGTGAGCTTGCATCCTTGCTGGGTAATAAATTGTATTGAGGAAACTTGCATGGCTAGTCTGTAAAAGGAGATTGATGGCTGTGCACCAGCAGCTAATGCATTGCGTTGCTTGCTTTTCAATGTTGAACAAGGTGAAGGTGTCCACCTGTAACATATGTGTAGATAGCACCCAGAGTATTAAGTCAACGAGTGAACCATAGAACATGTGATTACTTCTATGTACTCAGTTGTGAAGACAGTGGTGAGAGAATTGGAAGGTCAAACTGTGATGGGTTGCATCATCTTCACCACTTTCTCTGTTGAGAAGAAAAGCATAGATATGGTCTTCCAAATGAACAGATCACTTCTACACTCTGTTCTCACATAGATTGGCAGAACTGAAGTGTAGTCCCATGCAATCGGCAGTGGTGCCCCGGGTAAGGCATACACTTTCCTCTTGAGCTTTGACAAATGATCATCTGGACTCGAAACGTCAGCTCTTTTCTCTCCTTACAGATGCTGCCAGACTTGCTGAGATTTTCCAGCATTTTCTCTTTTGGTTTCAGATTCCAGCATTCGCAGTAATTTGCTTTTATACACTATCCTCTCTCAGTTTGCAAGCCAGCTCCTCCTCCATCTCCTTAATTAATGCCTGTAATGTGGACAGAAAACGAGCTGGGCTAGACTGCCCCAGTTAACATGTTGCATTCTATAACCGGGTCCTCTCAGGCCAGATATCTTTGAAGTCACCCACTGTGGCCATCTCAAGTGAATAAACATTATCCTTCTACCTACAATGTTTTAACTATTGAGATAAGGATGGAAGCACTAGATTAGGCAAAGAAGCACCCATAACAGAGTGGCCTACGGCTTATATAATTATAAATGATTTAGAATCACTGTTTTACCTCAAGTTCTTGTTATGGATAGTTTCTTTGGTGTTTGTTAACCATACCATGTGATTTGACAGAAATACCAAGGCTGGCAGCTGGCAAGTTTGGTGGTCCTTTCTTCCTTTCAGCATCTTGCTGTTTCTCCTGCCTCTGCAACTCTACATCTTCCTCCATAAGATGGCGCTCAGGTTTCCTCCTTGGCCATACAAAGTAATGAAGCATGATGGAGTGTGCAACAGATGATAGTGAAATTTTAACTTTCAAGGATACTTTGGAAATACCTCCAAATGAAATCTTTACTTCAGGATGTCTACGGTTTGCTGCCAGTACTCTGGTAGAGCCATGGCTTCGATTGCATTGCTTCTCTGTGTCTCCTTGTGTTCCTGACAGGTGTCATGAACTTTGTGTTCTGGATATCCCTTGTTCTTAAGCAGCCAGTCTGATACTCAATAGTCTGTACAGAAGAGATGGGGGAATTGAGAACTGCTGCAAGATAAAGACACCATGATAATTGCCTGGAAACTGTGTGCAGATATGCATAATACATAATTTCTTGTCTTTGCACACTAACTACATGTTCAGTAAGTGGATGCTCTATTTGTGTATAATCCAGGGTCTTTATATGAAACACACAGGATTTGTGGGTACAATCTACACCCTGAAGTTGGGCGAATCCTGCAGATAGATATTGTACCTAAATGAAGTCATTTGCCTTAGCGAAGAGTGCATCCACTTCACTGTTGCTTATGTCACTTGTTGGGCAGGATTTTCCAGCCCTTCTCACTGGTGGGATCTTCCACTTCCCCCAATGATGACTCCTGCCATAGGCTCCCCAATGACAGGGCTGGCGAACCATGAAAAATGCTGTAGACTTTGGCAGGACAGGAAGATTCTGCCAGCTGCCAATGGTGGGCCACCTTGAAGTGCTTAAATTCTGACCAAAGCATAGAAATTACAGGGTCTTGGTTGCCTTCAGAACCTTTGACAATGACATATGTCACCTGGAGCTGGGCTGCAGTTGATGATCCAGATAAGTGAGAATCAATGTTTGTCTCCTGTAAACCCGTGTGCTTAAGACCTCCTGCATCATTCCATCATTCTCCTTTGCCCAGCCACTGCAGGTCTCTCCACTCTTGCTTGCTCCTTTTTCTGCTCCTGTTCCTCGAATCACCATGCAAAACCAAATAGCACACCCATGTTGCCAAATGATATTGTACAGAACCCCTGGCAGAGACTGTCCCTGGCTCCAACATTAACTTGCCACATTTTTTGCAGTTATCTGCAGCAGCCAACACACCCAGAAACAAGCATAAAAGCCCTCCTGCTGTCTTAAAAAAGATACTTGCCCAACTATGGCTGAGTATGCCTTTAAAGAACGCTGGCAGAATATTGCTCATGGCTGTTCCAGGCATTATTTAAAGATGTTTTTAGAATAGAGGAATCCAGTGCTCAGAAAGTTAGAAAGGGCAGAGGGGTCCTGAAAGATTTATGGAAAGACATCCAGGATGACAAAAATGTGCTCAACTCAAAATGGTACCAGGCATATTACCACTGAACATTGGGCATGAGAGATCCCCCATGCAAAATATGGAAGTTTGGCATCCATCTTGAAAAGGATTGACAAAGGTTTAAATTACTCTTAAGGTTGAAAAGACAAACATAAGATAGTCCAGTACACAGTGCAATATTTTTATGTGTCCCACATTTTTAGTATAATCCTCCTACTGCAGAAGTATGCTCAAACTTCCATGTGGACTGTATCGTAATACTGAAATATTTTACAAAAACAAGATATTTGGTTGCTTATAGTTTAAACCCAATGAAGCTTTCAGTTCAGAGCAGCAATAATAAACTATCATCCTGCAAGTCACAGAAATAAGTTTATTATAGTAACAAAAGTTCAGGGTTGAGAGTTTGAATCCACTACTTTATTAATCCCATAATTCAAGGGTAAGCACCCTTTGTGCGCTCCTATGGAAGGCTATTGCTTACACAAGGTCTGTAGTGAAAATGATTTGTAATTATTAGTCTTCCCTCACCTTGGGACATTTTTTCTGCTAAAGGTGTTATATACAGTGAAATCTTGATGACTCAAACTTGGATGGCATTAAATTCTGATTATGTCAAAGTCATCAATCATTCCCACCAGAAGAACAGCAAATCTCATAGAACAAAAGCAAATTACTGTGGATGCTGGAATCTGAAACCAAAAGAGAAAACGCTGGAAAATCTCAGCAGATGTGACAGCATCTGTAAGGAGAGAAAAGAGCTGATGTTTTGAGTCCAGATGACTGTTTGTCAAAGCTAAAAGGCATAGAAAATGGGAGATGTTTATACTGCAGGGTGAGGGAATGAAAGATGAGTCATAGCTATAGAAACCAAGGGAAAAGACTGCTAATAGCTGTCCATAGAGAGAATAAAGAGTGTGAATGGCCAAGCGGCAGAGAAGTTGTAAGCTGTGACAGATGAAGATGTTGGCGGGGGAGGGAGGAGAAGATGAATGTAGAAAAGGGGAAGCAGGGGGGAGAAAAGGTAAGGGAAGGGGGATGAAGTAGGGGGAAAGAGTGGGGGGGAAGAAAAATGAAGAAAGACAATAAAGAAATAAAAGATAGAGAACAGTAAAAAATTAAATAAAATAGAATGAAAACAAAGGGGGCCGAGATGGGGTACAGCAAATCATCTGAAGTTGTTGAATTCGATGTTGAGACCGGAAGGCTGTAAAGCACCTAGCTGGAAGATGAGATGCTGGTCCTCCAGTTTGCATTGAGCTCCACTGGAACATTGCAGCAAGCCAAGGACCGACATGTGGGCATGGGAGCAGGATCGTGTGTTAAAATGGCAAGCAACCGGAATGTCAGGGTCCTGATTGCGCACAGACCGAAGGTGCTCAGCAAAGTGATCACCCAGTCTACACTTGGTCTCTCTGATATAGAGGAGACCACATTGGGAGCAGCGAATGCAACACACCAAATTGAAAGAGGTGTAAGTGAAGCGCTGCTTAACCTGGAATGAATGTTTTGGACCTTGCATGGTGAGCATAGAAGAGATAAAGGGATAGCTGTTACACCTGCTGCAATTGCATGGGAAAGTGCCATGGGAGGGGTGTTGTGTATAGTGGAGGAATGGACTAGGTTATCCCGGAGGGAACGGTCTCTGCGAAATGCTGACAGAGGGAGTGAAGGGAAGATGTGTTTGGTGGTGGCATCAGGCTGGAGTTGGTGAAAATGGCGGAGGATTATGCTTTGCATGCGAAGGCTGGCGGGGTGAAATGTGAGAACAAAGGGGACTCTATCCTTGTTCTGGGATGGAGGAGAGGGGGTGAGGGTCATGACGCTGGAGATGGACTGCAAGCTGTTGAGGGCCCTGTCGACAACTATAAATGGGAATCCATGGTTGAAGAAAAAGGAGCACATATTAGAAGTACCACTTTGGAAAATGGCATCACCGGAACAAATGCGACGGAGGCGAAGGAGCTGAGAGAAAGGGATGGAGTCCTTACAGGATGTAGGGTGTGTAGAGCTGTAGTCCAGATAGCTGTGGGAGTCAGTGGGCTTCTATTGCCAGAAATGGAGACAGAAAGGTCAAGGAAGGGAAGGGAAATGTCTGAGATGGACCAGGTGATGGAGGGGTGGAAACTGGAAATAAAGTTGATGAATGTTGAGAGGTCTGGACGAGAGCATGAAGTGGCACCAAAATACTCATCAATGTACCGGTAAAGGAGCTGTGGGAGGGGACCTGGGTAGGCCTGGAACAAGGAATGTTCCACATACTCCATAAAAAGACATGCGGGTACCCACTACTACTCTTTTGATTTGGAGAAAATGGGATGAGTTAAAGGAGAAGTTGTTGAGAGATAGAATGAGTTCAGCCAGGCGGAGGAGAATGGTGGTGGATGGAAATTGTTCAGGCCACTTTTCAAGAAAGAAATGAAGAGCTCTCAGGCTGTCCTGATGTGGAATGGAGGTGTGGAGAGATTGCACATCCGTGGTGAACAGGAGACGGTTAGGGCCTGCGAACTGGAAGCTGTCAATATGATGTAGGGCATCAGAGGAATCCTGGATGTAGGTGGGGAGGGAATGGACCAGGACATAGCATGATGCCCATGATGAGCTGAAATTCCACACTCCTAACTCCAGATTTGTCCAACTTGTCTCAGCTTGTCATATGACCGCACCAACCAATCAGAGCAGAGTTAGACCACACAAGAGCCTGAAATTATGGACTGCTGGCCACGTCATCATTTGACACTGAGATCTTCTTGTGAAAGTATGCGCACCATCTGTGAGTATAGCTAAGTGAAAAGTGTGGTCCATCGGGGAGAAGGTGAAGTTGATATAGAAAGTGGAAAACTATGGCCTAAAATGGATATCGTGAAGGTGTGGAAGATTCTACCTTCGAGTTTGTCCACCATTATGAAACACAAGGCAAACACCTTGGAACAATTTAACAAGCAGGAATTCTCTCCACCACGGAAGGGGATGAGAACAACTGCCTATCCTAATGTTCAAGAGTATCTGCTAACATTGTAGACATAGGAAGAAAAAGATTAGTTTTTCTGGAGCTAACTCTTGACGTTTTCCATCACAAAACTCTGGCCTCTTCCAAGGTCATGATATTGTCGGGTTTGAACAAATTGAACAAAGACTTTTCACACACTTACCGCTTTACTGTGTTTTTACTTGGCATTTGAATCTATTGTTTTTGACGTCGGCATATCAGGTTAAATAGAAGCTCCGAAGAGTCATACAGACGCAAAGCATTAACTTTATTTCTCTCCATACATGCTGCCAAACCTGCTGAGCTTTTCCAGCATTTTCACAAATTTACGGATGGATCCCATGGGATTCGACTCCTTGGGATTTTACTATAAAAAATAAATTGGTTTTGTTGTCTGAAAGACTTTATATATTCGTACAACACCTTTTGGATACAACCTATTCAACATGAAGCTTATCAAATGTTGTAATATTTTTCTTTATTAGTGTCACAAGTAGGCTTACATTAACACTGCAATGAAGTGACTGTGACTAATGCATACATTAAAAGTGGGATTATTTCCTTCTTTCAGAATACTGAATAAAGCTTGACTTTGCTGGGTGCCAGTGCACACACTGGTAGCAATGAGCTTTGAGAGATGCCCGCACTGTCATGATTCCCGTTCGAGCAGTTTACAAAAATAATTATCAGTGTACACGGTGAAGGGAAGAACTCCCCCCTCTAGTTGGCTATTTGTTTTTTCTTGCATGGATGAATTGGGTATTGTATTGTTCCTCATGGTACGTCCATTCTCTGTATTAAGCATACAACCTGCATAACTTTTACGGTATTTTTCTCTCCCTCTCTTCAGGTTAGGCTTATAAGCCTGGTATCGTGAATGATCTGGGGTTCACACTCACCGGCTTTTCCACAAGCTCAGACAGAAATGACTGTTGAGAGTATTAATGCACCAGTGTTAGCGTGAAATTTATTTATTTGCGATGTTATGTTTAACCCACTTAAAACACTTCCCTCATAAGGTTCACAGAGGAATAGTACAATAAAGTGTTAAATGTTAACATTTGAATTCACCTTCCAAGGTTGAGCTCAACCTCCGAAGGTCTACGTGGAGTTTTAAAGTTTTAACTTGTGTTTGTGGTCGGATTTACCCATTGTTGAACTGAACCAGGACTTGCCGTGCACAGTATTACTCTGCTGAGGGCATCCTCCCTTTAAGAGGAGAGATCAGTTTGCAGGGTGCTGTGCTCCACTCTGCAGCCCAGAGGAGTAACTAGACTGAGGAGCCGGGAAAAGGGAAGGGTTTCCTCTCCTACTGTTGTTTGCTTGAAGTTAATGAAAGGCATTGGGCCAAACCAAACCCACACAATAATATTTTGGGACCAGTGAGACTTAATTCGAAACAGTAGCTGGGTGCGAGGATTTTTTTTTGATTCTTGTTTCCTCCTGTCAGTCAGTTAGCACCTGGAGCAAAGGGTAACAGCAATCTCTTGCGCTGGGAATTCCTTAGACACTTCAGGATGGTAAGTGGAACGGGTCTAGCATTGGGAACATTCTACATTAACTGGTAACTTGCCTTATGTAAGACAATGGAGCAGAGCGTTGCTTTTATTGTAATTAATTAAGATTGTAATTTGGATACGTTTTTAAAAATAAAACATTGTTGGGGACATTTCTATATTCCTTTTCAAAAAAAGGAGCACGGTTTCTCTAAAGGTAGTTAACACGCAGCGACATTAGTACAGCCTGGAAGATCATCAGGCGGAGAGGATGGATTGGAGAAAAAAAAAACATGTTCTTCCAGCCCTGCTTTCCTTGACTGACTCTCTGGGCGAGAACCAAACAGTGGGGACCAGGTTATATCGGATTTCCTGGGAGCCATGAACGGTCAGCCGGCGAGGGTGGCTGCAGTCAACTTGGTTGCGTTGTCGATTTATTTATTTCTCTCTATGTTTACATCCTCACGTTTACCCTCAGCTGCATCACAATCCATGAATCGGTCTCCCCCCCCCCCCGAAGGGGGTGATCAGTGGCGAGATTCAATCCAGGAGGAAGCAATAAAAAAAAATACTGTTTTCCTCCCCATGTTAAATCTGAATTGTATCGAGTTCTATTGAGTAACAAATCTGGGCAGAGAAGCAACGTGTTGCCTGCTGCAGCTGTTTTCAAGGCGGCGGGGGGGGGGGGGGGTATTTGTGAATGTTTATTGTGCCATGTTTTTCGGTGTCCACCCACTCTGAGGAAAGCGGGGTGGGGGGCAGCTGCTGCGAATGTGGATCCTTCAGCATTGAATGGCTGCAGACAGTCCAGGTTCTTCTTTACCATCCAGCCCCGCTCCCGCCTCCCCTATCCGTGTAAACTTGCGGTAACAGGAAGGATGTTTATGGAATGCACTTAGTGTCTGCAGGCGTCTGATGCACTGTTTGGCATCAGCGGCAAATGATTGGCCGTCCTTTCTCTCTCCCTCTCTCACACACACACACAATCCCAGTGGGTTGTCCTTCATTTTCGGAAAACCCGGTGTGGTGGAGGGAAAAGGACTTGTGTTGGTGGCGCTAGACGGTTCTGGATAATTGGATGGTGAAGGATTTCTTTGCCCCCGCTGCCGCTGCTCTGGGCGAAGCCCGGCTCCTGAAGCCCGGCTGCAATGAGAACGGCGGGAAAGGGCTAATGAGCAGCTGCGTGCTGTCAATCCCAGCCTTCCGGATGCAGCTCTCCTCAGAGGAAAGTTTTGCGGCACCGCTCATGGTAATCAACTTTTAATCGTTTCGCTTGTCTCATTAGCATTTTCCATCCGCTGCCAGATTCGAGCTCAGGTTTGATCTCCGAGGTGGTGATGGTAGCCAGAAGTTAAAAAAGGCACCAGTTTTGTATGCGGCCACATCATTGCGCTTTTAATCTCCTTGAGGGGAGATGCCTTTGTTTATCATTCAATAACACGCGCAGGTTGATTGTTTTCAACTCCAGAGGCGCAAACGTGATATTTTCTCACTAAAGTGCGAAGAACGATCTTGCAAATTTGGCTTTAGATCTTTCAGTAAAATGTTAGCTAAAGAAATCACCCCCGCAATAATCCACCAGGTCCAGATTTCCTACATCTTTTCACTCCAAAGATGTGTTGGGTGGATTGGCCATGCTAAATTGCCCCAAGGGATTTGCGGGGTAAACACGTGGAGTTACGGGGTAGAGCTTGGGTTGATTGTTGTTGATGCAGGCTCGATGGGCCAAATGGCCTCCTGTACTATCGGGATTCTGATTCTAGTCTCCCTCAACTGATGGGCATGATCGCATTCTGCCTGGTCATGTAACATCTGCATTCTAGAGTTACATAAGTCTGGTCTGTTAAGACTTTCAACAACAGCTACTACAACTTGCATTTATATAGCACCATAACATCCCAAGGTGCTACACAGGAGGATTATTAGACAGGCTGACACTGAACCACATAAAGAGATATCAGTGTAGATGACCAAATGCTTGGTCAAAGAAGTCAGCTTTAAGGAACATCTTCAAGAAAGAAAGATATGGAAATTTTAGGGAGAGAATTCAAGAGTTTAGGTCCTTGGCACAATCGCCAATAATGGAACAGTTAATACTGGGGATGCTCAAGAGGCCAGAATTGGAGGAATGCAGAGATCTCAGGGTTATAGGGCTGGAGGCAATTACAGACATTCAAAATAGAAGATTAATCTGCTGAATGGCATTTTCAGCTCCAAAGAACTCATTAGCAGACCACTAATGTGACACAGTGGTTAGCACTGCTGCCGCACAGCCTGGCTCGGGTCACTGCTTGAGCGGAGTCTGCCCATTCCCCTCGTGTCTGCATGGGTTTCCTCTGAGTGCGCCAGTTTCCTCCCACAGTCCGAAAGATGTGCTGGTTAGATGCATTGGCCATGCTTAATTCTCCCTTAGTGTACCCAAACAGGCGCAGGAGTGTGGTGACTAGGGCATTTTCACAGTAACTTCATTGCAGTGTTAATGTAAGCCTACATGTGACACTAATAAAATAAAAATTGATTTAAATAAATGTATACTGGCCTAAAGCCATTAAGCACTTTATTGTACAGTAGCACATTTTTTTGTTGTGGGAAACTTATTTATTTGATAATTCATAGAATCATAGACCCCCTACAGTGCAGAAGGAGGCCATTTGGCCCATTAAGCCTGCACTGACAACAATCCCACCCAGACCGTATCACTGTCCTGTGTTTACTGTGCTAATCCCCCTGACACTAAGGGGCAATTCAGCACAGCCAATCAACCTAAACCGCATGTCTTTGGAGTGTGGGAGGAAACCAGTGCACCCAGAGGAAACCCATGTAGGCACGAGGAGAATGTGCAAACTCCACAAAGTTACCCGAGGCTGGAGTCGAAACCAGGTCCCTGGTGCTGCAAGGCAGCACTGTGCCACCATGCTGCCCTGTGTGCAACTTTTTCATTTCTCATGAATCTTACATCATAAAAACTCGACATATGAACATACAAATGAGGAGTGGGCCACTGGGCTATTCGAGCCTGTTCTGCTTGTCAATAGGATCATGGCTGATCTGATTGTAACCTCAACCCCATATTCCTCCTTATCCCCATAACCTTCCACTCCCTTGTTATTCAAGAATCTATCTAGCTTTACCTTATCTTTTGTGAACGTGTGACCTTTGTAGGGAATTTGTTGAAATGTGCAGGCATGGCGTTTATTATTCTCCTGGATAAAAGCAAATGATTGCAGATGCTGGAATCTG
The DNA here is from genome assembly GCF_964213995.1 of Mustelus asterias. Taxonomy (NCBI): domain Eukaryota; kingdom Metazoa; phylum Chordata; class Chondrichthyes; order Carcharhiniformes; family Triakidae; genus Mustelus; species Mustelus asterias. Next base: position 33,572,931 of record NC_135803.1, on the reverse strand, counting down.
AAACCAAAAGAGAAATTATCTAAGGAGTTTATTATTCTCTCCTGTTTTGCAGAACACTATAATGAGAAGCTAATTTAATCTTTTGCAAAGTTGTTTTTATCAACCTTGTCTCAGTGCAGTGAAATGATCTTTGCTGGAGCTATTAATTGAGAAAACTTGCTTAAATAATTTATTTGATGCTGCACTGCATAAAACAAAGGTATTCCATCATGTTTGGGAGAAGAGATACATCTAATATTGCACGGTTGATGCCACTTGAATTTAACTGCATATTTACTCACCAAAAGAACACAGTGAAATTGCAGCTCATTTGAAATTCTGCTGATTGTATCCTATACCACATGAATTTCTACTTGCCCGATATCGGGTGGCACAGTAGCACAGTGGTTAGCACTGCTGCTTCACAGCGCCAGGAACCTGGGTTCGATTCCCGGCTTGGGTCACTGTCTGTGTGGAGTTTGCATGTTCTCCCCCCTCGTGTCTGCATGAGTTTGCTCCGGTTTCCTCCCATGTTCTGAAAGACGTGCTAGTTAGGGGTGTGTTGACCCGAACAGGCACCAGACTGTGGTGACTAGGGGAATTTCACAGTAACTTAATTTGTGTTAATGTAAGCCTTACTTGTGACTAATAAATAAACTTTAAAACTTTATCTTACCAGTGAATGCTTGTGAAAAATGGGCCTGCTGTTACACAAGATTTACTTCAGGTGCATCCTTACTAGAAAGACTTTGCAAGGTCTTTTATAATTTATATTCGTGCTCAGTCCTCTGACATCTCAAACTTCACATTCTCAAAAGGTGTAAACATAATGACCAAGTCCCCCCCTCTATCTTTGCAGTTCCTCCAGCCCTACAATTCTCCCTAACTCTGATGCTGGTCTCTTGTGTGTAACCTCCCCAGTGCCTTTCAATTGTCTGTGATGCAGCTGAACTAAAAATGCAGTAATTCCCCTGTTTTCCCATTCCTGAACCCTCTGGACTTCCCTCTTTTTGAATCCTCTTGAAAATCTTTCAGTTTGTCCAAGCTTTTAAAAGATCTCTTAATAGCTCCTTCTCTGACCTGAAACTATTTCATAGAATCATAGAAACCCTACAGTGCAGAAAGAGGCCATTCGGCCCATCGAGTCTGCACCGACCACAATCCCACCCAGGCCCTACCCCCATATCCCTACATATTTACCCACTAATCTACGCATCTCAGGACACTAAGGGGCAATTTTAGCATAGCCAATCAGCCTAAACCGCACATCTTTGGACTGTGGGAGGAAACTGGAGCACCCGGAGGAAACCCACGCAGACACGAGGAGAATGTGCAAACTCCACACAGACAGTGACCCAAGCCGGGAATCGAACCCAGGTCCCTGGAGCTGTGAAGCAGCAGTGCTAACCACTGTGCTACCATGCCGCCCTATCTGATTGCACAGAAGTGCAATGGCTTGAGTTGTTTTTCTACATTAAATGCAACTGTTGTCTAGTGAAATCTGCAACCTAAACTCTTTAGTTTCATGGCTGGAGGAAAATATGATAGATAAGCATTGGAGTTTAGAGCACTAAAGAAGGCCATTCATCATTATGCTATGTTGGTTATTTGCATACCAAATAACCAGGGATGGTGTAGGAGGGAGGGTTTCAGATACGTGGATAATTGGAACACGTTCTGGGGAAGGTGGGACCTGTACAGACAGGACGGGGTGCACCTGAACCAGAGGGGCACCAATATCCTCGGAGGGAAATTTGTTACGGCTCTTCAGGGGGGTTTAAACTAATTTGTCAGGGGAGTGGGAAAGGGAGTTGAAGTCCAGAAGTCAGTGAGGGCGGTGAGGTATTGGGGAAGGTATCAGGGTCAAGGGTGGGTACTGGTAGACAGGAAGGTGGGTTGAAGTGTGTCTACTTCAATGCAAGGAGCATCCGGAACAAGGTAGATGAACTTGGGGCGTGGATTGGTACTTGGGACTACGATGTTGTGGCCATTACGGAGACGTGGGTAGAACAAGGACAGGAATGGTTGTTGGACGTTCCGGGGTATAGATGTTTCACTAAGTGTAGGGAAGCTGGTAAAAGAGGTGGAGGAGTGGCATTGTTAATCAAGGATAGTTTAACGGCTGCGGAAAGACACTTCGTGGGGGATCTGCACACTGAGGTAATATGGGCTGAAGTTAGAAATAGGAAAGGAGCGGTCACGTTGCTAGGAGTTTACTATAGGCCCCCAAATAGTAATAGAGATGTGGAGGAAGAAATTGCTAAGCAGATTATGGATATGTGTGGGGGTCTCAGGGTAGTTGTCATGGGGGACTTTAACTTTCCAAATATTGATTGGAACCTTTGTAGGTCAAATAGTTTGGATGGGGCAGTTTTTGTGCAGTGTGTGCGGGAGGGTTTCCTGACACAATATGTGGATGGGCCGACTAGAGGTGAGGCCACATTGGATTTGGTACTGGGAAATGAACCGGGCCAAGTGTTAGATTTGGTTGTGGGAGAGCAATTTGGAGATAGTGACCACAATTCGGTGTCTTTTGTAATTGCAATGGAGAGGGATAGGGCCGTACGGCAGGGCAAGGTTTACAATTGGGGGAGGGGTAATTATGATGCGATTAGGCAAGAATTAGGGGGCATAAGTTGGGAACAGAAACTGTCAGAGAAAGGAACTAATGAAAAGTGGAACTTTTTCAAGGAACAAATACTGGATGTCCTTGATAGGTATGTTCCTGTCAGGCAGGGAGGAAATGGCCGAGTGAGGGAACCATGGTTCACAAAAGAGGTGGAATGTCTTGTGAAAAGGAAGAGGGAAGCTTATGTAGGGATGAGGAAACAAGGTTCAGATGGCTCGATTGAGGGTTACAAGTTAGCAAGGAATGAGCTGAAAAAGGGGCTTAGGAGAGCTAGGAGGGGACATGAGAAGTCCTTGGCGGGTCGGATCAAGGAAAACCCCAAGGCTTTTTACTCTTATGTGAGGAATAAAAGTATGACCAGGGTGAGGTTAGGGCCGGTCAAGGACAGTAGTGGGAACTTGTGTATGGAGTCAGTAGAGATAGGCGAGGTGATGAATGAATACTTTTCTTCAGTGTTCACCAAGGAGAGGGGCCATGTTTTTGAGGAAGAGAAGGTGTTACAGGCTAATAGGCTGGAGGAAATAGATGTTCGGAGGGAGGATGTCTTGGCAGTTTTGAATAAACTGAAGGTCGATAAGTCCCCTGGGCCTGATGAAATGTATCCTAGGATTCTGTGGGAGGCAAGGGATGAGATTGCAGAGCCTTTGGCGTTGATCTTTGGGTCCTCGCTGTCCACGGGGATGGTGCCAGAGGACTGGAGAATGGCGAATGTTGTTCCTCTGTTTAAGAAAGGGAATAGAAATGACCCTGGTAATTATAGACCGGTTAGTCTTACTTCGGTGGTTGGTAAATTGATGGAAAAGGTCCTTAGGGATGGGATTTACGACCATTTAGAAAGATGTGGATTAATCCGAGATAGTCAGCACGGATTCGTGAAGGGCAAGTCGTGCCTCACAAATTTGATAGAATTTTTTGAGGAGGTAACTAAGTGTGTTGATGAAGGTAGGGCAGTTGATGTCATATACATGGATTTTAGTAAGGCGTTTGATAAGGTCCCCCATGGTCAGCTTATGATGAAAGTGAGGAGGTGTGGGATAGAGGGAAAGTTGGCCGATTGGATAGGTAACTGGCTGTCTGACCGAAGACAGAGGGTGGTGGTCGATGGAAAATTTTCGGATTGGAGGCAGGTTGCTAGCGGTGTGCCGCAGGGATCAGTGCTTGGTCCTCTGCTCTTTGTGATTTTTATTAATGACTTAGAGGAGGGGGCTGAAGGGTGGATCAGTAAATTTGCTGATGACACCAAGATTGGTGGAGTAGTGGATGAGGTGGAGGGCTGTTGTAGGCTGCAAAGAGACATAGATAGGATGCAAAGCTGGGCTGAAAAATGGCAAATGGAGTTTAACCCTGATAAATGTGAGGTGATTCATTTTGGTAGGACAAATTTAAATGTGGATTACAGGGTCAAAGGTAGGGTTCTGAAGACTGTGGAGGAACAGAGAGATCTTGGGGTCCATATCCACAGATCTCTAAAGGTTGCCAGTCAAGTGGATAGAGCTGTGAAGAAGGCCTATAGTGTGTTAGCTTTTATTAACAGGGGGTTGGAGTTTAAGAGCCGTGGGGTTATGCTGCAACTGTACAGGACCTTGGTGAGACCACATTTGGAATATTGTGTGCAGTTCTGGTCACCTCACTATAAGAAGGATGTGGAAGCGCTGGAAAGAGTGCAGAGGAGATTTACCAGGATGCTGCCTGGTTTGGAGGGTAGGTCATATGAGGAAAGGTTGAGGGAGCTAGGGCTGTTCTCTCTGGAGCGGAGGAGGCTGAGGGGAGACTTAATAGAGGTGTATAAAATGATGAAGGGGATAGATAGAGTGAACGTTCAAAGACTATTTCCTCGGGTGGATGGAGCTATTACAAGGGGGCATAACTATAGGGTTCGTGGTGGGAGATACAGGACGGATATCAGAGGTAGGTTCTTTACGCAGAGAGTGGTTGGGGTGTGGAATGGACTGCCTGCAGTGATAGTGGAGTCAGACACTTTAGAAACATTTAAGCGGTTATTGGATAGGCACATGGAGCACACCAGGATGATAGGGAGTGGGATAGCTTGATCTTGGTTTCAGATAAAGCTCGGCACAACATCGTGGGCCGAAGGGCCTGTTCTGTGCTGTACTGTTCTATGTTCTATGTTCTATGCTAGGTCAAAGTTATGGAAGTCAGCATGAGAACACATATTTTTGCGATGAGGAACAAAATTAAATATTCTTTATGACCTCGCCCTGCCCACAAAAATAACTTCCAAAAGAGAATGTTAGTTCAATCATCTTGCTGAAGCCTACTATTATTTCACATTTATGAATTACATGATCCAGAAAATCCGTGCCAGCAAAGTCTTGTGGAAAAAATAACTTGCTGAAGCCTGTCATTACAAAAGATGGAAAATATACTTGATCAGGAGCAATCTTACCAGAAAGTCTTGCAAGGTCAATTTTAGGTCAAAAAAGACAAGCTCTCCCTGTTTTTAAAACATTTTTTATTCATTCATGGGATGTGGGCATTGCTGGTTTGGGTAGCATTTATTGCCCATCCCTAATTGGCCTTGAGAACGTGATGGTGAGCTGCTGCAGTCCATGTGGTGTAGGTATGTCCATAGTGCTGTTAGGGTAGGAGCTCCAGGATTTCGGCCCAACAACAGTGAAGGAACAACATTATATTTCAAGTTAGAATGGTGAGTGGGCTGGAGGGAAATTTACAGATGGTGGTGTTCCTATGCATCTGATGCCCTTGTCTGTCTAGATGGTGGTGGTTGTTAGTGTGGAATGTGGGGGTGGGGGGAGGCGATTCTCCCAGCCCACTACACTGCTCGAGTAGCGCAACGTGCCGGGAGACATCAATGGGGGCCATTTCACAGGCTTCCAGCTGGGCATCACAGCCTCCACACCTCTCCGGCATGAAGTTTTTTCGCATGATCAGCTCCATGCCAGAAATTGGTGTGGAGCTGATTACAATATGGAAATCTTCATTTCCATATGATCAGCAGGCCCAGACTAAAGTCTCCGGGCCCACTAGCATCTCCCCCCTACCCCGCCGGGAGAGGCTCACTCCAATAGGGTTTATACCTTCTCCCCACTGATGGGGATCAGGCGGCCCTACCTTGCTGGAGGGAACAGAGGCCATTGAGGCCCCCCCAGGAAGTCGGAGGTAAGGGGGATGCCCCTTGGGCAGCGCCAACCTGGCAGTGCCAACCTGACACCCTGGCACTGCCCAAGGGACACCTTGGCACTGCTCACCGGGCATCAGGCAGTGCCAAGGGGGAAGGACCAGAGGGGGTGGGGCTCAATGCGGGGGTGATCGGTAGAGGTGTCCCGCTGCCGCTTTGCATTTGGGATCAGTGAGGGAGGCGATTGGGACTGGCCATCTGGGTGGAGGGGGTGGTGGGTCAGGATTGGGGGGTCGGGGCTGTAGGGGTGGCAGGGAAGATCGGGGCTAGTGGGGGGAGGAACATTGGGGCTGGTCATCAGGATCGGAGGGGCATTGGGACTGGCGGGGCATCAAGATTGTTGGATGGGGGGCAGGGGAGGTTGGGGAGATTGGGGCTGCTGGAGGCGGGGGACTTAAGGGCTGGTCTGGGAAGGCCAGTGATCGGGGGATGGAGGGGTCGGAAGGCCAGCGATTGGGGTGGTTGCGGTGCTGGCCAGCAATCAGGCTGGCCAGTGGTCTGGAGGCTGGCAGTGGGGGGGTGGGGGGGGGGGGGGAGGGGGTGGGGGCCACTGCGCTGACAGATCAGTGTATGTGCAGTGGTCCGCTCAGCGCTGCCGGCCTCTCTGGTGTGAATAGACGTTGCCCACAGATTTCCAGAGTGAATCACGCGAGGGCAATCTGCGGTGCACAGAGTGTCAGAGATTCGTTCTGGAAATCATGCTAGAAAAAGGCAGTATTTACTGGGTGAATGTTTGTGGGTATACTGCTACATTTTGGATGGTGTCAAGCTTCTTGAGCTGCACTCATTCAGGCAAGTAGAAAATATTCCATCACACTACTGACTTGTGCCTTGTTGACGGTGGACAGGCTTTGGGGAGTCAGGACGTGAGTTACTCGCTGCAGGATTCCTAGCCTCTGACTTGCTCTTGTAGCCATGGTATTTGAATAGCTAGCCCAGTTTAGTTTCTGGTCAATGGTAACCTCCAGGATTTAGATAATGGGGAATTCAGTGATAATGTTATTGAATATTAACGGATGATGATTAGATTTTCACTGTTGGAGATAGCATTGCCTGATACATGTGGCGTGAATGTTACTTGCCACTTGTCAGCCCAAGCCTGGATATTGTCCAGTCTTCCTCCATTTGGACATGGACAAATATTAACTTTAAGCATTAGCATAAAACACATCCACCAAAGAAAGAAAAAATGAGGAATGTAGTCCACGTAAAAATGATACACAAAATACAGTAACAAAGTACTCTTAACTTTTTTACTCAAATGCACTCAAAATATATTTTACTAAAAAGCATGCACTCCATTCAGTTGTATATTTGTACATCTAAAATAATGTTTCGTTATCAGAAAATGACAGCTACTGTCAATTCTGCATTCAAAGCACGCAGAATTGACTCTTAACATCCTTTCTTGCTCGCTATTGGCTTTATCCAGAAGCAAATCATTTTAAACAGGTTTGCAGTGAGCACCTGCATAAAACAGAGGTGCTGTCACAATAGTAATCTCAGCGCTTCTCGAATAATGGATGTTTGAGTAGGTTTTATTCCCCTAAGATTTTCACTTGACTTCCATTTGCTTACATGTTCTGTTTACTCTAGAAAACAATGAATTGTTTGGAAAAAAATGTACTTCCGTTGCTGAATCATTGCATTGTATTTAAGGAACTTGGTAATTGAAATTGCTGCAACACTGTTGGAATGAAGAATAGCCGTGGACCTCTGCAAATGAATGAGTTCAATTTTCTTGGTGGTCTTGCACCTGTTTGATGCCTGTTTGTATTTAGAGGATTATGTCAGTATGATCCCACTGGCCGGACCTTCTGCCAGGAAGTGGGCGAGAAAATTAGCTGCTGCTGGTGTCAATATCTTCTGGATGCTGTAAAGAAATCAGCATGTAAAAATCCACCAGCCCATCCCTAACCAGACATTCCTAAAAGCAAAAGGGATTTGTCTACACACCATTGCATGTTTCTGCTGGATTCTCTGATTGAAGGGTATTGAGTAGAAGGTCTTTAGGCCTCTCATGAAGATGGAAACTACAGAAAAGTTAGTTGGGAATGCCATCTCCTCCCTTGTTTCTACCGGAGTTAAATGGCCATCTATTGGAGGCCCATGCCAGCATCTTTCTGGAAGCCCTGGAACACCCAGGGGGAAAGAGATCTTGCATTACAAATGTGTAAGTTTTTTCTTGACTGTTGTACCTGAATTATAGGTATTCCCTGGGCCCTCAGCCACAAAAAATGACCCATTGTCTCAGAATGAAGTTAGAATGACACTTTTCCATTGATGTGACATGGAAGCCACTTCATAGCCAAGAAACAATGTTAGGATAACTCCAGAGTAAAGTCTTGATCTGACTCTAAAAAGCTGCTGTAACAATCTCATACCACTTTGTTTTGGAGTGCACTTCCAGTGCAGTGCCAAGTGGAATTGATAAAGTGCCGTTTGATCTTTCACGCACGTTACTGCCTAAGAGTTTGAACAAAAAATGTTTTGGGAATGCCTACACTCTAACCCATGCTCCCAGGTGGAAGAGAAGCTTTTTGCACTTATAGAAGTGCTCATTTACACAGAGCTCTTTCTCTTCTAGTCACAAATCCCACTTCCAGCAGGGAATGTAAGCCAAGTAATACCAGCTGAAAATTGATGTCTAGCGGCCACTGGTAACATAACTTCACGCTTGTAGTCCCCATCCTGTCTTTGTCAGAGATTTCTTGTACAGGGTATTCTGGTTCAACTTGCAGCTTTTCTTTCCTGGGTACTTCCTTGTTCATTCGTGAAACATATGTAATGCACAAACCATTGTCCAGAGCCCTAAACACTCCTTCCGTTTGAGACATGTAGTTTACCTGTACTTTCTCGAATTTAGTATGCTGCATTTGCTGTCTATGATGTGATTTCCCATACTTTGGGAAGATCAAAAGCAAATGAGTATCTGCTTTGAATATTATCATTCTGTTGCCATCTGTGACCCCACACTCACCGTGGCTCCTCATTTTAATTCTCCTATTTCCAGAAATTATAGAATGCTGCAGTACAGAAGGAGGCTATTTGGCCCAGTGAGTTTGCACCGACCACAATCCCACCCAGGCCCTATCCCTATAATCCCATGCATTTATCCTAGCTAGCCCCCCTGACACTAAGGGGCAATTTAGCATGGTCAATCCACCTAACCCCTCGCATATTTGGACTCTGGGAGGAAACCGAAGCACGCGGAGGAAACCCACGCAGACACGGGGAGAACGTGCAAACTCCAATTAGACAGTGACCTGAGGCTGGAATCGAACCTGGGTCCCTGGCGCTGTGAGGCAGCAGTGCTAACCACTGTGCCGCCCCGTGCTCCTTGCAACTGCTTTTCCTCTTTGGGGATGCCTGTTTTGGGAATTGGCCCTGAAATCTAATTTTTCTCCTGATTGTTTTGCATTCCTGTGATCTGAATATTGAGAGGGGTGAATGTAACCTTGGTGTTCCTGCATTCCAGTTTTCATTTTAGACGTACATCTGTAAGTTTCTTTTTTGAGCTTTCTCTTCCTCAGTTGCCCTCATTCAGTGACAGGAAACAAAGTAGTGATGATTTTTTTTGGATTGGAGAACAGTATATGGTGGGATTCCCCAGGGTCACTGCTTTTCTTCATCCATATTAATGATCTATACTTGTCTGTGCAGGGAATAATTTCAGCATTTGCTGATGATGCAATAAGTGGCACGATGTGAACTATGAGGAGGACAATGACAGAGTTCGAGAGGATGCAGCAAGCTGGTTGAATGGGTGGACATGTGGCAGATGAAATCTAATGCAGAGAAGTGTGAAATGATACATTTAGGTAGGCAGGCAGGGAGAGGAAACATAAAATAAAGGATGCAATTCTAAAGGAGAGATGTGGACAGACAGCCTGGGGCTATATGTGCAAATATATAAACATAGGAATTAGGAGCAGGAGGATGCCACATAGCCCTTTGAACATGCTCCGCCATTCAATAAGATCATGGCTGATAGATTGTATCCTCAACCCCACATTCCTGCCTACCTTTGATAACCTTCCACCACCTTTGTTAATCAGGAACCTAACATGAAGATTCTGCTTCCACCACCTTTTGAGGAAGAGAGTTTCATAGACTCATGACCCTCTGAGAGAAAAACAATCTCCTCATCTCTATCTTTAATGAGTAATCCCGTATTTTTAAACAGTGACCCCTAGTTCTAGATTCTTTCACGAGAGAAGACATCCTCTCCACCCTGTCAGGATCCCTCAGGATCTTGTACATTTCAGTGAATACAAGCCTAACCTGTCCAACCTTCCCTCAAGACAACCAACCCATTTCAAGTATTAGTTTAGTAAACCTTCATTGAAGTGCTTCTAATATATTTATATCTTTCTTTAAATAAGGAAACCAAAGCTGTACACAGGACTCCAGGCGCGGGATTCTCCGGCCATGCTCGCTTCAAAATTGGAGAATCCCACCCCAGGTCAATGGACCTTTGCAAGGTCCAGCCCCCCGCCCGCTACAGTTCCTGTGGCGGGCCGGATGGGAGAATTCCAGCCCAGATGTTGGCTCACCAGTATGCTGCACAACTGAAGCATAACCTCCCTACTCTTGTAATCAATTCTCTTTACAATGAACGATAACATTTTATTAGCTTTCCTAATTACTTGCTGTACCTGCATACTAGGGTTTTCTGATTCATGCAATAGGACACCTAGATCCCTCTGAATCTCAAGGTTCTGCAATCTCTCATCACTTGGATAATTCTTGCTGCCAAAATTGCAAACTTCACATTTTCCCACATTATGCTCCATTAGCCAAATCTTGCTCACTCACCTGACCTACCTATGTCCCTCAGTAGCCTCTTTACGTCCTCTTCATAATTTACTTTCCTACCTTTCTGCCATAAGCAAATTTTGCAATCATTCCTCTGGTACCTTCATCCAAATCATATATATATATACATAAATTGTAAAACTTGAGGCCCCAGCACTGATCCCTGTGGCATGTCTCTCATTTAATCCTGCCAACCAAAAACTGACCCAATCTACCAGCTGTCTGTTTCTTGTTAGCTAGCCGATCTTCTCTTCATGCCAATGTGGTGTCCCTGATACTATGAGCTTTTATTTTCCGTGATAACCTTTAATGTGGCGCCTTATCAAATGCCTTCTGGAAATCTAAGTACAGTACATCCACTGGTTCCCTTTTATCCTCAGCACATGTGACTTCTTCAAAGAACTCTAATAAATTGTAAGAAGTCCCGCAACACAAGGTTAAAGTCCAACAGATTTATTTGGAATCATGAACTTTCAGAGCGCTGCTTCTTCATCAGGTGAGCATTTCTGGGCACCACACTTCAGAAAGGATGTGAAGGCATTGGAACAGGTATTGAACAAATATATGAGATTGGTTCCTAGATGAGCTTCAGGTATCTGCATAGATTGCTGAAGCTAAGACTGATCTCTTTAGAGAAGAAGAGATTGGGAGAACATTTGACAGAGCTGTTCAAAATCTTGAGGGGTCTGGACAGAGTAGATAGGGAGTAACCAGAGGGCACTGATTTAAAGTGATTGGCAAAAGAACCAGAGGTGACATGATTTTGTTTTACAAAATTAGTGATTAGGATCTAGAATGTACTGTCTGAGAATGTGATGGAGACAGTTTCAGTTGTGGCTTTGAAAAGGAATTGAAGAATTATCTGAAGAGAAAAGATTTGCAAGGCTATAGAGCAAACATGGGGGAGTAGGACTGGCTGAGTTGCTCTCGAAGAGAGCTGGCAAGGACATGAGGGGCCAAATGTCAACCTTTTGTGCTGTAACCATTCTAAGATTCTATAATTTTTATACCATTTTCCTTGGGTGTGCCATTTGTTATCTTAGCTTTTCACATGCCCTTTTGTTGTTTCATTGCTGTTCCATTACCTCATTAAGATTATCTTTATATCATCCAGTAACTTACTGTTTTTTTTAGCAGGTTTCAGGCATTTTGCACTTGCTTCCCTTTCTGTTCTGTTCTGAAGAAAACTTCTACTTGAAATGTTCACTTATCTTTGCTACTGGTCTGCTGCAAATGGCTAGCACTTTCTTTTGATTTTGAGCAGTCTTACTTGAAAGTAAACCCTTTGTGAATATAAGAAAAAAAATTCAATTTAATTCTATCATTCTAATATTCAATTGTTTGCAAAGCTTTTGACCATGGTTCATGAATACTATATATAGATTGCATAAAATAATGCAGCCATATATAACATTTCTGGTAGCTGAAAGTTATTTACTTTAACCAAGAAAACCATTTTTATTCCAAACCTCACAGATGTCAAACTACAAGCGTGCAACTTTCGAAGATGATGATCCCACAGATACTGCAGCAGATGGAAATGCCTCACCAGAAAGTGTGGAGGTTTGTAGAATTGGCTGATTTAAACTGCTATTTTCATGTAATCATGGTTTCTTGTCTAACCCAATGCTCATTTCCTTTATTTGTACACATGATGGATGTTTAGGAAGTTGTTTGATGATATGGTATGCACGCTGTCCCAATTTATTCAGCAACAATGTACACAGGAAAGTGCTGTTACTGCTACAGCATAATCAAGAACAGCCACATTGTATCCTTTGTTTTTACGTTTTCTTTTGGTTTTAAAAGATAGTGACTAACAATTTTTTCTTTGTGATAACTGACACAATCTGTGGAGAATTCAGCAATATTTATTATGTTTCCTTGCAAGCAAAACAAAGGTCCAACCTGCTGATATATTTAGGGATTTTTCTGCACAGTGTGCGTACTTTGAGAATCTACTCTTCTGAAGTGTTTATTTATCTGCTTCTGAATTTGGCCAGATTCTGAATATGATGATGCTTTTAATGAGCTGAAGCTTCAAGAACTCTCACTATGTTTTTGTGAATGGGTGACCTCTGCTGAAAACATGGACTTGGCATTTTCTAGCTCTAGCTCCCAGCATAGCAGGACAATTTGTCTTTGTTTTCTTTTAACTATAAAGCTCCCTTTTTTTTTTACCGCTTTGGAGTTCCATAGATGACATTTACATTCATATGAAGATCTCATTATGAGTGAATTGAACTTTCGAGGGTGAAGGGGTTGTCTTATGAGAAAAGACCAAACAGGTTGGGCCTGTGCTCACTGAAGGTTTGAAGAATAAGAAGTGATCTAGATTCTGAGGAGGCTTGACAGGAATAGATGGTGAGAGGATGTTTCCTCTCATGGGGAAATCTAGTGCCTGGGGACATGTAAGGCATCATTTCCCATTTAAGATGGGCGACGAGGAGGAATTACTTCTCTCAGAGGATTGTTAATCTTTGGGATTCTCTACAACAGAGAGCAATAAAGACTAGGCTGAGTAAGACAGATTTTTTGTTCTACAAAGGAGTCAAGGTTTATGGGGGGGGGGGGGGGGGGGCTGTAGACAGGAAAGTGGAGTTAAGGCCACAATCAGATCATATTGAATGGTGGAGCAGGCCCACTTCTGCTCCTATATTTTGTGTTTTTATGCTGAAATTATTTTATGCATCAAGTATCAGCACGATTATTTATAGATCAGGCATAAATTAGAAGCTTGCTTAAGCTTGATCTATAGTGGCCCAACGTCAGAAGAATATTAGATGTGCCAGTGGCACTTCCATTCTGCATGCCAGGCATTCTTGATTCACTTGCTTCAGCCTGCCAAATTAATGCTGATAAACATGCATATTGGTACTATGGGCTTATCCAGTAGAAAAGGGATTCAGATTTCATGTAAAACAGTCAACTTGTATTTATATCCCTCATTTGACATAATAAAACATGCCAAGGTGCTTTATAGGATTGTTATGAAGAACATTTCAACACCAGGCCAGACAAGGCTATATTAGGGCAGATAACTGATAAGTCTGCCTCAGATGAAGGCTAAGGCAACGAGTGCTGCAGCAATTATCATTGGGATGCTCAACAAGGCAGAATTAGAGGAATGCAAATATTTTGGAGGGCTGTGGGGCTGGAGGAGATTTCACAGATAGGGAGGAATCAAACCATGGAGGGATTTGAAAACAAGGATGAGAACTTTAAAACTGAGGGTTGCTTAACCAGCAGTCACTGTAGGCCAATGAGTAAAGGGATAAAGTCAAAGTTAAAAGTTTATTTATTAGTCACAAGTAAGGTTTACATTAACACTGTAATGAAGTTACTGTGAAATTCCCCTAGTCGCCACAGTCCAGCGCCTGTTTGGCTCAATGCACCTAACCAACACATCTTTCAGAATGTCAGAGGAAACCGGAGCGCCCGGAGGAAACCTACGCAGACACGGGAAGAACGTGCAAACTCCACACAGACAATGACCCAAGCTAGGAATTGAACCCGGGACCCTGGCGCTCTGAGGTAGCAGTGCTAAACCACTGTACTACCGTGCCATCCTGGATGGTGGGTGAATGGGATTTAATGCAAATTAGGATATGGACAATATAGTTTCAGATGATAAATTTATGACGGGTAAAATATGGAAAGTCATCGAGTTTAATTTCATCCTACTTCGGAAATCCCCCAGAATTATAATAATTTTATTTCTGAACAGATAGTTCACGCTCAGTGATGTGTATTTTTCTAATTTTGCAGTAATTCAGCTTATAATGAGCATGATTTCCTCTTGGTTCCCATCTTGACAATGTATTTCCTGAATTGAATGCACAAGCTGAAGGGAGGAGTGGTTTAAGCTCAAAAGCCTGTAATGTGATAGACTGCTGAGTACTAACATCTTTCAGTAATTATTTTTAGTATAGGCTTAAGATGAATCACAATAGAAATTCTTAATTTATGGTGAATTAAATATTTTCCATGTTGTAGTTTTTGATTTTCTCCTTTGTTTTTTCAAATCTACTCAGGAGTATCCCTGGTGGACAGGTTCAGATTACAAAATCTCAGTAAAGTGAATTTTTTCTGTGGTGAGCTTTGTGGTCAAGTAATTACACTTGTTGATTCTTTTTTCACAAGTAAATTTTAGATTAAATTATAATAATGTCTATTCTTTGTCCTTATTTTGCTTGAGGCTTGTTGACCTATGGCACTTACTCAATTTACATTGAAAAGGAAAGCACTGCTTGTCTTCAACTTTTAATTGTATTTCTAATAGGTTGGTTTCAGAAAAGGTAAATCTCTTTCCCTTGGATCAATTGGGACAAGAACACAGTTGGAACTCACCCTGTCAGCAGTTCTTTTGGTTGTGGTGATGGCACTGATTGGTTGTATTATTACTCTGGTAATAAAAAATGCTCAAGGTAAGCTAAGATTCAGTAATTTATTAGTGTCAGTTCAGTTTTATCTGATTATTGATCTGAATGACAATCTGTTTATTCCTGCATATTGGGAATACAAATTTTGCTTCTCTTTCATTCCTTCTGCTCTTTAAAAAAACCTAGATGCATTTTTTAAAAAACAAATAAGAAATAAAATAATGAACTTGCATTTATAGAACCATAGAATCCTACAGTGCAGAAGGAGGCCATTCAGCCCATCGAGTCTGCACTGACTACAATCCCATGCAAGCCCTATACCCATGCATTTACCCTAGCTAGACCACCTGACACTTAAGGGACAATTTAACCTGGCCAATTCACCTAACCCGCACATCTTTGGACTGTGGGAGGAAACTGGAGCACCTGGAGGAAACCCATGCAGACACGGGGAGAACATGCAAACTCCACACAGACGGTGACCCAAGCCGGGAATCGAACTCAGGTCCCTGGTGCTGTGAGGCAGCAGTGCTAACCACTGTGCCACCCTGCCGCCCACTTACATTCACACCCACTGACACTTATATCCCACCTTTCACAAATTTGGACCTAAAGTGTTTTGTGGTGTAGTCATTGTTGTAAAGTTGGAAATGTGACAACCAATTTAAGCATAGCAGTGACCCATAAATAGCAATGAGAGATACGACTAGATGATCAGTTTTAGCACTGTTGGTTGAGAGGTTAACATTGGCCAGCACAGTAGAGTGATTCCCCTGTTCCTCTTTGAAATATGCCACGAGATTTATCAGTTATCATCGATATATATGGGCATTTCTGTAAAACTGACTTTTACTGTGTACTGTCAATGATGTGGAGATGCCGGCATTGGACTGGGGTAAACACAGTAAGAGTTTTAACAACCTGGTGTTGTTAAAACTCTTACTATACTGTCAATGACAGGGCGGGGGAGGGGTCAATTTAAAATGCTCTTATTTACATTTACACGCACACACCTACTGCCATTGTCTCGATGGCTGCTTGCCTGGAGCTCCTGTTCCCTTCCCAGGTCCAACAGTCAACAGTGACTGCCTCGATGCAGTTCCACTGCACAATATGTCGTGTCAGCAATGTGGGAGAAGGTCATGTTGAAATCATTGTGTTAGAACAGTTAATGCTCAGGCCATTAGCACCATTACTGGACATTAGGATCAAAGATTAAAAGCAAGATACTGCGGATGCTGGAATCTGAAACAGAAACAGAAAATGCGGAAAAATCTCAGCAGGTCTGACAGCATCTGTGGGGAGAGAATAGAGCCAACGTTTCGAGTCTAGATGATCCTTCGTCAGGTCAAAGGTTATCTTTGTTTGAAGTTAGGTGGAGGAGACTGACCGTCTGCTGGTCCGTTGTGTTGGCTTGGTTGGAATGTTTAGGTTGTGCAAGGAGTGTTACATTCCAGACATTTGAGGTGTTAACCTTTGATAACTATGGAATTGCTCATAATCTTCCGGAAGCCAGCATGTGTCCAACTGGAGCCATCTTGTCAGCCCAGCAATTATCCATTTTGAAAAGCATTAAAAAATTGACTTTATTAAGTAGTCTAACTGACTAAGGTATATGTATATTTTCTTCATGTCTTGAAAGTGGCAGTACTTTATACTATTGCCTGAAGATCGTAAGTGAAATGGATTGAATTGTCCCAACTCAGTGACTAATGGACAAGAGTCCGTCATTTATGATTAAAATTTGTTAGCGTTGATGCTGCTAAAATGGGCCAAAGGCTGCATCCTGTGCTGCAATTTTTGTGATTCATTGGTTCATGCATTTTAATCAAATAATAATTGCGTAAAATGACAGGCATTGAATTTTAAATAAATGTGTTCGTCATTGCACTACTGTAGGAAATTAGATTTCAGAATGGCGAGAGTAAGAAATGGCAATTGACAACTAAGAATTGCTTCTTAAGTTTGCATATTATTGGGACAAAAGTTTCTGCTTTGATTTTGGGTGGAAAATATAACTTTGTTGCTTTTGTACTCTATGACCCCACCAATAAAATCCAGAATACAAAATGTTTTATTAATGGTTCTCTCCACCTGTCCTGCCATGTTTATTGCTTTGTGCACAGATACACCCAAGTCCCTCTACTTGTGCACCCCATTAAGAATTTTACCCCTTTTATTTTATCTCTCCAGATTCTTCCTATCAAAATGCACCACCTCTCACTTCTCTGCATTGAAATTCATCTGTCACCTACCTGCCCACCCACCCACAAACCAATCTATGTCTTTTTGAAGTTCTGCACTGTCCTCTACACAGTTTACAATACTTCCAAGTTTTGTGTCATCTGCAAATTTTAAATTGTCCCCTACACACCAGGATCTAGATCATTGATATATCAGGAAAAGCCAGGGTCCCAATTCCAACCTCTGGAGAACACCACTGTAAACCTTCCTCCAGCTCAAAACACACCCATTGACTGTTACTCTCTGCTTCCCAATATTTAGCCAGTTTTTTAAATCCATGTTGCTACTATCCCTTTGATTCCATAAGCTCTCACTTTTCTCACACATCTGTTGTGTGGTACTGTATCAAATGCCTTCTGAAAGTCAATGTACACCACATCAACAGTATTGCGCTCATCAACCCTTTCAGTTGCCTCCTCAAAAAACTACAGCAAGTTAGTTAAACATGAATTCCCCTTTGGAAATCCATGCTGGCTCTTCCTGTTACTGTTTCCTTATTTACAGTAGCAACTACACTTCATTTCATTGGCTAGGCACCACTGAGAGATTCTGTGATCGTAAAGGATGCTATAAAAGTTCATTTATTTCTTGTTCGTTTTTAGACTTTCAGCATTTTAATTAAATTTAAGTTTGTTGCTTTGAAGCTCAGAACTTGAACTTGACACTGGAACTAACATTAATATTGCAGTAATATGAACATAACTATAGACATTACCCCACAGTATGTTTTTGAAAAATGCAGTGCTACTTATTCTATTTTCTAAATATTAGTTTTGCTTTTTGGCTATAGAACATAGAAAAGCTACAGCACAAACAGGCCCTTCGGCCCACAAGTTGCGCCGAACATGTCCCTAGCTATTAGGTTTATCTATAACCCTCTATCTTACTAACTTCCATGAACTTATCCAAAAGTCTCTTAAAAGACCCTATCAAATCCGCCTCCACCACCACTACCGGCAGCCGATTCCACGCACCCGCCACCCTCTGAGTGAAAAACTTACCCCTAACATCTCCTCTGTACCTACTCCCCAGCACCCTAAACCTGTGACCTCTTGTGGCAACCATTTCAGCCCTAACATCTTATACACCTCTATCAGGTCACCTCTCATCCTTGGCCTCTCCAAGGAGAAAAGACCTAGCTCTCTCAACCTATCCTCATAAGGCATGCCACCTAATCCAGGCAACATCCTTGTAAATCTCCTCTGCACTCTTTCTATGGCTTCCACATCCTTTCTGTAATGGGGCGACCAGAACTGGGCACAGTACTCCAGGTGGGGTCTGACCAGGGTCCTATACAGCTGCAGCATTATCTCCCGATTTCTAAACTCAATTCCTCTATTGATGAAGGCCAGTATTCCATACGCCTTCTTAACCACAGCCTCTACCTGCGACGCTGCTTTGAGCGTCCTATGAACCCGGACCCCAAGATCCTTCCGATCTTCCACACTGTCAAGCGTCTTACCCTTAATATTATATTCTTTCATCCTATTCGACCTGCCAAAATGAACCACCACACACTTATCTGGATTGAAGTCCATCTGCCACTTCTCCGCCCAGTCTTGCATTTTATCTATGTCTCGTTGCAATTGCTGACATCCCTCTACACTATCCACAACACCTCCAACATTTGTGTCATTGCCAACCCATCCTTCCACTTCCTCATCCAGGTCATTTATAAAAATCACAAAGAGCAAGGGTCCCAGAACAGATCCCTGGGGCACTCCACTGGTGACTGACCTCCATGCTGAAAAAGACCCATCTACAACCACTCTTTGCCTTCTGTGGGCAAGCCAGTTCTGAATCCACAAAGCAATATCCCCTTGTATCCCATGTCCCTTCATTTTCTCAATAAGCCTTGCATGGGGCACCTTATCAAACGCCTTGCTGAAATCCATGTACACTACATCTACCGCTCTTCCCTCGTCTATGTGTCTAGTTACATCTTCAAAAATGTATCTTTTACATAATCTCATTTTATGTTTAATGTTTTTTTCTGCTTGTTCAACCATAGATCTATCTGTCTATCTATTTTAACCAGCTTAGCTGAGTTGAATGATGCATCACATGAGGGTCATTGGGGGAGGGGGGAGACACGAGACCTCAAGATTAATTTATCGTTTTACATTTATAAATTTGTATTATGAAAGGAAAGTCCATATGTATTTTTCTTTTTGCAGACCCTTCACATAAAATTTGTCTGACAGAAACTTGCATCATGGTGGCTGCCAAGATAACAGAATCCCTAGACCGTACAGTGGACCCTTGTAATGACTTTTATCAATATGCCTGTGGTGGATGGATCAAGAAAAATCCATTGCCAGATGGAAGGTCACGTTGGAATACTTTTAATAGTTTATGGGACCAGAACCAGGCAGTCATGAAGCATCTTTTGGGTAAGTTGAAGGGAAAAGTTTTTTAAAAAATTAATTTATGAGCTAACCAGTGATGCCCATGTATGGTTTGATAAGGCAACATATGGCATATGCAATTTTATCTTGTTAATGCATGTTCATTACAGATTAATTTAACAAATATTTAGTTTTGGTTATTTATTATTCTTAATACTCATCTATACAGTAGGTACTTTTTCAAATTAAAGCATTACTTTATTTATAATGATTGCAAAATCTATTATGATAGTCTTTTCTGCATTGCTAAATGCAAAACATACTTGGTTATAAATCATTGTGACATTTGTAACCAATGAAAGATAATAAATAAAGGTTTGTTTTCTGTGGCAGTCCTCAGTACAGTTTTGAGCATTAGATTCCATTAATGAACTATTGCAAACAAATTTTAAAAAATTCCTCCAATGCATGATTAAACAAGTCTTGGTAAAAATTTTAGCTGCAGAGCAGAAATTCTAAGGTAATACATTGAAATTTGACAGTACAGAAAGAATATGTAAAGGCATTCAACAATACAAAATTGTCTAGTAAAAATCTTTATTGTTTGTGAAGTCTTGAATTAGACCATGTGATTGACGTAACTATATCGATCCCAAATATAAAAGGTAACTTACAATATGGGCATGATTAAACTGCTTCATTTAGAATTGTTGATCTGAATAAGCAGAGCAGTTAACTAACTCACCAACATTTCAGGTTGCAGTAGACTAACTGTATTGCATAAGTTATTGGCCTTGTGATAAGCATGCCTGCCAAGTTGAGGCTGATGACTTTCTGCTTTGGGAAATCATCCCAAGGGACTTGGGCACAAAATAAATTAAACATAAAGTGTGCTTTGTATGACTGATATTAGTACAGATTCAATGGCAGAAGATGTTGCCAGTAATTTTCATGCCTCTGCAGCTGAACTCAAAACAAACTGAAGCTCGATCCTGCTTTTTCAGCTCATTCACTTAGTAAAGTCCAGTTATAGTATCTGAAGAGAGAAGAGCTCTGAGAAGAGAGGGGGTGTGGTGAAGGCAGATGAAGAAAGAAGGCATGAGTTTGAAGTCACTTGAAGCCAATTTGGAACAATTAAAGGAAGTAAATTCTGATGCAGGAAGCTTTGAAGCCAAATAGAGTCATTAAAGGGATGAAATGAGATCAATGGGGTTGTGTTCATCTGCAAGGTTCTGTGTCATTCCATACAAATTATTCTAAATCATTGTACCTGTGGTTAAAGTCTTTCATCATTCATGATTAGAAAGGTTTCTGTAGCAGAATGTTGAGTGGCTTTTGGCTCTATACGTTGTAGCATCTTGCTGAAGTGGCAGATTTGGATGGTATTCGTGATGAAATCTTTGAAAGCTGCTGTAGGTAAAGAAGGCAGGGGGAGTATTGATCCTTGAGTTTAATGCAGAAAATTGCTAATTCACCTAGGAGATGTTTTTCTGAGTTAGGAATCAGGATGTGGGAGGTGTATGCAATTAAAAAGCATTATCTTTAGCTCTTCCATCAATTACCTTCCCTCTAACTTAAAGTCAGAAGTGGGGTTGTTACTCATGACTGCACAGTGTTCAGTACCATTCACAGTTTCTCACAACTGAAACAGTTCCTATCTATATGCAGCAAGACATGGACAGCAGGCAGGTTGGGCTGATAAGTAGCAAGTAATAGTCATTCCACAAAAGTGCCAGGTATTGACCAACTCAAACGAGTGAGTCTAACCATCTCCCTTTGAGGTTGAATGATGTTATTGCTGAATTCCCATGATCAACATCCTGGGATTACTTCTTTAAAAAATTCATTCAAGGGATGTGGGCGATGCTGAATAGGCCAGCATTTATTGCCAATTACACCGTTCAGTGGTAGGTCGCACTCAGCTCTCTGTCAGGCATGAGTCAGACATCCACAGAGGATAAGAGGTAAATCATCCTGTCCTCACTTCAAGTCATCGTCATTCTCCAGCTGCATCTGTTAATGTTGTTTTCACGCCCTGGCCATGAATGGTGTAATCATCATAATGACCTCCCGCTGGCAGGACAGTAGTGAGAAGATGTAAAACCCCATGGGGGGAGAGGTCTTGGCACCCTAGTCCTGGTCATCCCCAAACAGAGAGGCATTGAGGGTGTCCCTAGTCCTGTGTCCCACGTAGATCCTGGCCATTGCCTGAGGTCCTTCCTCTGCTTCCTATGTGGGTTACTACTCGCCACCCACCTCAAGCTCCTCCTCATCCAGCTGCTCACCCTATTTCAGTGCCAGGAGAGTGTGCAGCGCACCACAATGATGTGAAACACATTCTGGGGGCTGTATTGAGAGGCTCCCCCTACCGGTCTAGGTACTGGAACAGCATCTTCAGCAGGTGTATCACCTGCTTGACCAGCACATGTGCGGATGTATGAACCTTGTTGCACCAAGTCACAGCAAGTGTTTGGGGCCTCCACACAGGTGTCGCCAGCCACCTCCTCAGTGGGTATTCTATGTCCCTGAGGAGTCGCCCCTTCAGCTGCTGGTGTCCCTTGAAAATGGTTGGGAACCGTGAGGGTGCCAAGATGTAGATGTCATGGACCCTTCCCAGGAAGTGGGCACAACCCGTCTGCAAATGACATCCAAGAGGGTGATGGCGACCTGGGTGCTCACCTCTGATTATCCCCGTCAGAGGTGAAGCCACAAAGTTCTTGCTTTTATCCAGCTGTCACGCTGGCATGCAATGAATATTCAGTGAATGGGGGTGGGGTGGGAAGTCCCGTTGGGAGATATCGCAAATGAGATGTTAAATCATGTAAATGAGATTTCCGACTTTCTGGGGCAGGAACCTCGTTATATCACTGGTGAGGGGCGTGGAAAATCATAAATTCAATCTCGCTGGCGAGTATCTTGTCACTGTTCTCACTGTCAGCTAACACACGCTCAAACCTGCACCTTTATGCTGTAACCCTTTGAGAGGAAAATAGAAGATCAACAGGAACACAACAACACGAAGAAGGAATGGGAAAAACACATCCATGCTAAAGAGGAGGTAGAATTATCGGAAACTTGGACAACCAGCCCAGGCACCTCAAAGCACTGGAGAAGTTCAATTAGCAGAACCGTAGCAAGATCCCTCAAATCCGATGGGAAGAAACGTGGTCCAATAGCAGTGTCCTCTCCCAAACCAGCATCAAGGTACTAATCAATGAAAATCAGCTCCTCTGGGCAGGACATGTTGTTTGTGTGCCTGACATCAGACTGCCCAGGCAATTGTTCTACTCAGAACTCAATCGTGGCAAGAGACATCTGGGGAGATGGTGGAAATGTTTCTGGGAAGTCCTCAAGACATCCTTGAAGAGATCAAAATCCTTGTTGGTTCATGGGAGTCCTAGGTTTGTAACTGATCAAACTGGAGAAGGTTCAATCAGAAAGATGCTGAACAAATTGAGAGACTTCATTGGGAATGCAAAGAGGTGAGGTTGAAGGGTTGGAGAGCGTGCACAACAGCTCATCTGCCCAACCCTCCAAGTAGCACCCACTCGCATGAGGCAGCCTGCTGATCCTGACTTATAAACCATCTCAGAGTCCATCAAAATGGAGTAGAAACGGAACACTCCCAAGGGATTGCCTAAGAAGAAGGAAGGGTTAAGACAAGTCTGAGTTGGAAATGGCAAAGCTGGTTCAAGCTCAAATCTGAAGTTACTAAAGTTAATGTATTTGCATAAAATGCACACTGCCAACAGCCCAGGTGCTCATTTTATGTGAAATAAAACAAAATGCTGGAAAAGCTTGGCATCTATGGAGTGAGAACCAGAGTTAACGTTTTGAGTCCAATATGACTTTTCTTCGTAACTGGGAACTTCAGATCCATTTTGTATGGTCAAGCAGATAACGGCACAACGTTATGCTGGTGTAAGCGAGGAAATAGTGTTTGTCAACATAACAATAGGCCTAATTTTCCTGTAGCTGTAAATTCATGGATGCTTTTGATGCCAGTACAAAGTCTGACTATCATATTGATAGCACATTAAATAAGTTGAAATCTCACATAATGAAGTTCTGTTTCATTTCCCAAATATGTTACACTCATTTTGTGCTGCTTAAGCAGGCATGCCCATTCACGAAATATACTGTTGGTGCCGAGCCTCATTTTAAAAAAATGTTGATAATAGAGGGAAAAATGTTATATGGTGTCAGCTGTGGCTCAGTGCTGGAACTCGTGCCTCGTGAGTGGTGGATTCGACCCACCATTCTAGGACTTGGGCATAACAGTCTAAGCTGACACTAGACTGACAGTATCAAGGGAGTATTGCATTGTCAGAGGGTGTCATCTTTCAGATGAGATGTTAAACTGAGGTCCCATTTGTCTGCTTGACTGGATGCAAAAGATCCCATGGCACCACAGTATTTCAAAGAAGGGCAGGAATGTTATCCCTGCTGTCTTGGCCAATATTTATCCCTCAGTCAACATCACAAAAAATTATCACTTTGCTGTTTGTGGGTATTTGCTGTGGGCATATTGGCCTCTCATTTCCTCAATACAACAATGATTGTACTTTAAAAGAACAAGCACTTTGATGGTTGTGAAATGGTTGTGAAAAATGCTATAGAAATGCAAGTCTCTTCTGAAGTATCATTACTTAGCTGGATGTAATAGCACATCTGGTGGAATAGGGGAAGAGTTGTGACAATTGTAATAATGGATGTTTTTTGAAAATATTTTTGTGAATAGAGTGGTATTCTATAAAAAAGACTGTGTGTCCATGATTAATTAAGCTGGGGGGAAAGTTAATAGAGACAGCTTGTCTGTGAGAGCTGAAAGATAAAAGGGTAAAATGCTGGGTGCATTTGTAATGAGAGGCTATGGTGAGGTTAGATTTACAAGTAAGTAGGTTGGGTTTAAAACTTGCATTAGAAGATCGATAGCTTGGCTTTTCAACTGTTAAATTTCAAAGTGAGTTTAGAAGTGACAAGGGACTTCTACAATTCATAAATCGGAGGGAGAGGGGTATTAAACTTTTACAGACCCAAAAGTGGAGATAATAGGAAAACATGAAAGCTTTTTATATTTTGGAAAAGTTGAGATCAGAAAGGTACTTGGGAAGAATGGAATCTTACATGAAAGATGAAAAGTGAAAAGGACATTTAAGGAGAGATGTTGAGGTGGCTATGTGGGGACATGTCCTGTGGGGACACTGCTGAGAGAAGGTGCGAACTCTGAAACAGCCATCCATTTAAACTGGAAAAATCTTTGTCTTCAGAAAGCTGCTTGTTTTTGAATTTTCTTGGATTTCCACAGCCAAATGGAAGTGCATGTGGAGTATACCTTTACTAAAGTGACAGCAATTTTTGCCCTGGGTAATATTACTGGATTTTTAAAGTTCAAAATTTATAAGAGAGTTTTTAGGGGGATATTTTGTGAGACTGTTTTAACTGTATAACTTTAATCTCGCATGCTTAAGTGGTTTTCTTCCTATTAATAAATTGTTTAATTGTTAAAATTCTAAAAGTGATAACTAGAGCTCTATGCTTCTGGGATCAGTAACTTTTCCTCCTCTTTTGCAAAATACAAATAAAAGGCTATGATCAGTAAGACAGGTTTCCCTACATGATCTGGCTTGCTCAATTAATAACATCTCCTGTGGTTGTAACATAATCCAAAGCTACAATCCTAAAGCAACCTTTGAATCCCTAGCTAACTAAACTGTGCCTTGTATCTTTTGGCACAATACTTCATCTTAACCTACGCATGCAGTGCCACACTGAACCACCAAAGATAAACTAAAAGCTATATAATTATGAAAATGTTGCAGCATCAATGTTTTTCTATCAAACTTCAAACAATAAACACATGGAATCTGAAGTAAACTCATTTTCTTAAAAGTTCTGTGCCTTGTTAATATTTATTTATTTTTGCTTATTGGAAAACATTTTTAACTGTTACAGATTGTGTAAAATGTAACACTCCTTTCCCCAAATCTTCAAATTATGCAGAATTTACCTGTCAAGTGCATTCATTTTGAAGTATTATGATTCTATGATTTTTTTTAAATGAAAGGTTTGAAATAACTTATTTACTGTCAGATATGTGACATCTTGCCCCTTTTTATACATGTAATTATGATGTGGAAGATTACTGAAATGGTGTGAAATTCTCATTTGATAAAACTTTCTGGGGAAAACAAGTTTCTATGAAGTTGAAATAAAGCCAAAATAAAATACTTGGCATTTGTGTCAGAAGCTAAGAAAGAAATCCATTCTAGATTACAGGAAATGAGACTTGATAAAAAATTTGTTCCAGTGAGGGCAAATGTTTAATTCATGGCCAGGCAAGTTTATGTAACTTGGAATTTTGTTCTTGACATTTCTTAAAGACCTGTTAAGTCTTTGTTCTTCCTGCTGTACTTTGTCTTGCATTTTCAAAGATGAAGCATAGTGCATGGGTGCTTAATTAGTTTTTTCCCTTTTCTTCCAATGCAACAATGGTCTGATTTTCCTTTTGTGTGTGGAAATTATGACTAACACTAATAGACATGTGCATAGACCATCAACCCACACGCTCACAATATCTCCAAAAAATGATATTCATTTAGTCTTTTCAATTTATGACTGTTGGGGAAAAAAAGACCATGGACAGAATTCTCGAAAATAAATTAGAAGTGTTGAATTCACATGAAAACTGGAGTAATTCACGCAGATTCTTTCAGTGGAAGTTCAGAGAAGAATCTCCCACACTCTGCGCAATGCAGAGGCTACCAGCGTAAATATCATTAAATTTCAGGGGCCGGGACTTATTCCCGCTGGAGAGGCTGAAATCAGTGCGCTGAGTGGGCCATTGCGCATGCGCCAATCTGTCAGTGTCGAGATTGGTGCATGCGTAGAGGTCCCGCACTGTCGGCCTCCTGATTGCTGGCCAGCTCGATTGCTGGCCAGTTCTGCGACCCCCACGATGCCGGCTCTCCGCTCCCCCACGACCCGATCGCTGGCCCCCCGACCATTCCCAGGTCCAGCCCCAAACCCTCTTCCCGGTCCGCCCCGATCTCCAGCCCCCCCGCCCCCCGACAGTAGCCTCCCCCCTGCAGTACCGAGCCCCCCAGCAGGCTGCCCCCCCCCCACTCCCAGCTTACACTACCCCGATCGCTGGCCTCCCTTCTTCCCCCGCCGATTCCGACTGTAAAGTGGCAGCAGGATCCACATCCTCACCAATCACCCCTAGGCTCCGCCCCCCCATATACCCCCCTTGGCATTGCCCCATGCCCAATGGACAGTGCCAAGGTGCCCCCTGGGCATTGGCACCTTGTCTCTTGGACAGTGCCGGGGCCATAGGCTAGCACTGCCAGGGTGCGAGTGTCCAGGGGCCACCTCCCCTCACTGCCCGACCCTCTGGGGGAGCCCCGACTGCCCCCTCTTCTCTCCAGTGGTGTTGGTCTGCTAGCTCCCCGTTAGTGGGGAGCTCGTGTAATCCCTGCTGGAGTGAAACACTTTGGTGGGGTGGGAGAGGCTGGCAGGCCCGGAGACCTCAGTCCCGGGCCCACTAATCTCATTTAAATTATATTGAAATGACCATGTAAATGATCTTTGCGTCTCCCTGCCGATTTCCGACGCGGAGCAAATGCCGCTGGAAATCCTGTGCTGGGAGCCGCTAATGGGGTGCGAATGTGAGCGTGAACCCTGTGAATCGCCTGCCGCAGGATTCTCCTGGCTTACTGCGCTAAAAAATCAGTGCAGCGGGATGGGAAAATCGCTCCCCAGGACTTCAAACTGAATCAATACATCTGTATATGCTTTCACTATTTAGATCTCTGGATTTTGTACTGAGTATACAGTACAAATCTCCTGTGACATTTTACACAGTGATGATCAGCTTTTATAACTATAGGGGTTAATCAACCAATTGTGATAGAGAAAGGGTAGAAGTACAATAGTACATAGAACATAGAACATTACAGCGCAGTACAGGCCCTTCGGCCCTCGATGTTGCGCCGACCAGTGAAACCAATCTAAAGCCCATCTAACCTGCACTATTCCAATATCATCCATATGTTTATCCAATGACCATTTAAATGCCCTTAATGTTGACGAGTCCACTATTGCTGCAGGCAGGGCATTCCACGCCCTTACTACTCTCTGAGTGAAGAACCTACCTCTGAGATCTGTCCCATATCTATCACCCCTCAATTTAAAGCTATGTCCCCTCGTGCTAGCTATCACCATCCGAGGAAAAAGGCTCTCACTATCCACCCTATCTAATCCTCTGATCATCTTGTATGCCTCTTCTTCTCTCTAACGAAAACAACCTCAAGTTCCTCAGCCTTTCCTCATAAGACCTTCCCACCATACCAGGCAACATCCTAGTAAATCTCCTCTGCACCCTTTCCAATGCTTCCACATCCTTCCTATAATGCTGTGACCAGAACTTTACACAATACTCCAAGTGCGGCCGCACCAGAATTTTGTACAGCTGCAACATGACCTCCTGGCTCCGAAACTCAATCCCTCTACCAATAAAAGCGAACATTCCGTACGCCTTCTTAACAACCCTATCAACCTGGGTGCCAACTTTCAGAGATCTATGCACAAGAGGTGAGAAATCTATGAAAGATTGTTAACGTTTATGGATGAGTGTACATACAAAGATCACCAATATTTCTGGATTAGTCAGAATTATCCTGGAATGAACATACGAAATAAGAACAGGAGGATATACGAACATACAAGCAAACATAAGAATTAAGATCAAGAGTAAGCCATTTGGTCCCTTGAGCCTGCTCCATTAATTGTGGGCTCAGTTCCACATTTCGTCAGCTCGCTATAAACTTTGACTCCCTTGTTAGCCAAGAATCTATCTCTTTATCAAAAAAAAATATTGACCACTCTATGGGGAAGAGAGTTCCAACGATTCATGAACCTCAGAGAAAAAAAATCTTCTCATCTTTGTCTTAAATGAGAGACAATGCCCCCTAGTTCTAGAAGTCTCCCACAAAGTGAAATAGCCTTCCAGCATCCACCTTGTCAAGACCCTCAGGACCTGCCATGTTTCAATAAGATCATCTTTCAGTCTTCTAAACTCCAATTGATACAGGCCCAGCCTGTCTATCCTTTGCTTGTAAAATAAACCATCCCAGATATCAGTTGCATGAACCTTCTCTGAACTGCTTCTTAAGTACTGTATTGATATCCTTTTTTTAAATAAGGAGACTGAAATTGTACATAGCTAGCTATGTTATGGCACAGGTCAATAGAGACGCAATCGTGAAATTTAAGGGGCTATTTCAGAATTTACAGAATAGATACATTCAAATGAGAAAGGAAAATTCCCAGGGGAGGACCAACCCCATGTTTAATGAAAAAAAAATTAAAGGCAGTATTAAATTTAAAGAAAAAGCATATAATTGCACAAAGATGGGCACGGTGGCATAGTGGTAGCACTGATGCTTCACAGTGCCAGGGATCCGGGTTCGATTCTGGCCTTGGGTGACTGTTTGTTTGTGTGGAGTTTGCACGTTCTTCCTGTGTCTGCATGGTTTTGTCCGGATGCTCCAGTTTCTTCCCACAGTCCAAAGATGTGCGGGTTAAGTGGATTGGCCGTGCTAAATTGTCTGTTATGTCAGGGGGATTAACAGGGTTATGGGAATAGGGCTTGGGTGAGATTGTGGTCGGTGCAGACTTGATGGGCCGAATGGCCTCCTTCTGCACCGTAGGGATTCTATGGACGTGTGGCAGGTCAGATGATTGGACAGCGTATTAAAAAAAGCAAAGAATGACTAAAAGATAGATAAGGAAGGAAAAATTAGGGTACGAGAGAAAGTTGGCTAGAAATGTAAATAAGTAAGAGTTTCTAATATTTGAATAATACAATTATTAACAAAGTCAGTTTTGGTCCTATAGAAAGTGAGGAGATGACAGATTAATTGACCAAGTATGTTGCAGTGGTCTTCACTATAGAGAATACAGATAACATCCCAGAAATAGCTGTAAATCAGGAACCGGAAGGGATGGGGGAACTCAGGAAAATTACAATTGCCAGGGAAGTGTTAATGAGAAAACTGTTGGTGCTGTGGGCAACTTAGCAACTTGTATGCAATTTCCACAGGAACAAATGCCAAACAAATATACCTTGAACCCTCACTGTTTAAAAACATCAGAGATGCTGGGGCAAATTTTCCCGTTCCACCCACCACGGGAATCGTAGCAGGCGAGGGGCGAATCATGGAAAGATCCATTGACCTCGGGCGGGATTTTCCGGTTTCGGGGTGAGCGTGGCCAGAAAATCACCACTATTTGAGAGACTTTGCTGTGAGCAAATTGATTCCTGTGATCCTTTTGCAGATTAGCTTCCTAAATGATAACAGTGGCTACACTTCAAAGCAAAGTATTTCCTCTCTTGAAAAGTGATTTATGATATTTGAAAGTTGTTAAGTGCATTATATAGACTATACAGGGGGTGATTCTCCCAGCCCACTGTACTGCTCTAGCAGTGCCATGGGCTGGGAGACATCAGTGGAGGCCGTTTCATGGACTCCCCATTGGGTGCCCGGGCCCCTGCGTGTCACCCAGCTCGGGATTTTGAGCGTCATCAGCTGTGCGCCGATTTCAATATTTAAATTGCTATTTACATTTCATTAGCGGGCCCGAGACTGAAGTCTCAGGCCCGCTAGCATCTCCACCCCCCCACCGCTGGGAGAAGTTCAATCCAGTGGGGTTTACTACTGCTCCCCACTAATGGGGAACAGGCAGGCGACCTTGCTGGAGTGAAGAGAGGCTATTGCAGTCCTACCAGGAGGTCGGGGGTATGAGGTGGGGTGCCCCCTGGGCAGTGAAGCCTGGTAGTGTCAGCCTGGCTCCCTGGCACTGCTGAAGGGGCAAACTGGCAATGCCCAACAGGCACCTTAGCACTGCCCACCAGGTATAGGCATTCCAAGGGGGTGGGGCCAGAGGGGACGATGCCTATTAGGGGAAGGGCCGGTTGGGGAGATGATCAGTGGGGGTGGGGGGGGAACCGGTGCTAATCTGCAAAAGGATCACAGGCAGAAGGAGGTTGGTCGGGGCTGGCCATCCTGGTGGGGGGTGGTTGGGGGGATCAAATCTGGCCAAGGCTCAGGGAGATCGGGGGGAGACATCTGGACAGGCGGGGGGTGGGGGGGGGGGTGACAACGGGGCTGGCCCAGAGACATCCGGGAGGCCAGTGATCGGGGAGTGGAGCGGTCGGAGGGGCAGAGCGGTGTGGGGTTGCAAGGCTGGCCAGCGATTGGGAGGCTGGAAATACGCATGCGCTGATCTCAGCGCTGACAGCGCTGTGCACATGCACAGTGGCGCACTCAGTGCTATGCTGCTGGCCTTTTGGATGGGAATAGGCCCTGTCCCAGATTTTCAGAGGGAATCCCACTAGGGCACTCTGCAGTGCTCAGAGTGTTGGAGATTCAATCTGAAAATCATTTTCACACTAATTGGGGACTTAGAATTTTTTTGGGCGAATCCTCGCTATAGACTTTCTTTTCAGGTTCATATTTTAACAGCTAGCTGAGAAAGATTTTTACAATCACTTTAGTTAAAGCTGCAACCTCAGACATGTGACATTCAAAACCTGTGAACCTTCACATTCTGGTTGGAATGTTATACAAGTATCTTGCCACACTTCCAGAAAGATAACTTCTTTCAGATGCAAATTACAGAATTCCTGGGATAATAGATCTTACCCTCATTATAATATTTGCATACCTGTTCCACTGTGGGAATGGGCACATATGCAAGCAGCCAACTTTGAATTAATCACATCGTTGAGAGCAGTTGGAATTCTGGGAAATTCTACCTCTCTACACTAGGTCTTTGTACCTGAAAAGTCTCTTGGATTTTTGCACCCTTTTAGTATTAAACCGTACCATTATTATGCGTGTATTTCTTTCTGTAGTTACTTGCATTGTTTGTCTAAAATTTATACATTGAACTTTTGGAGACCTTATGTAGTGGGTGATGTTGGAAAATTATAGGTGGCTTATAAAATCACTGGCAATAGTCCTGTCATTTTCTGATGAATCATCTGCTGCCTGCAAGTTCTTGCTGGTGGTATAATGTCACTGAAAAAATCAGGTTTGAAAGAAAAATAATTCAAAAACTTTTTCTCAGAAAATATCAATCAGTTATAGAACTGTCCAATTATGCATTTGAACTACTGTTGACACATAGTATATTTAACTTTTTGCAACAATTATTATTTCAAACATGGTTAATCTGCAGTTCACAGCTGAGTCTGCTATACTTTATGTTTTGACTTCATTTTCATGCCTTGCACCAACTGTTCTGATTAATATTTCAGTCTCACCGTTGTCTGTCCTGGCTTTCTTCCATCTTATTTCTTTTTTTGCCACTGTTCCAGATTCCTTCTAACTGCTATTTGCAACAGGAATCTTTGATCATGCCAGATACAAATCCAAAACTCCAGTTAGCAAGGGGTCAGCAGTTTAAATCTTGATTGTGCACCAATGATGGTCTTTCTGAAAGGTTATTACTTTTCACACGTTTAATTCATTTGACAGTAAATAAGACAGAAAGCAAATACAGTGTGGGCACACTGGTTTAGTAATCCAGAGACCCAGGGCAAGGTCTGGGTTCAAATCCCACCACGACAGATGATGAAATTAGAATTCAATAAAAATCTGGAATTCATTGAAACCATTGTTGATTGTCATAAAAATCCATCTGGTTCACTAATGTCCTTTTAGGAAAGGAATTCTGCTGTCCTTACCTGGTCTGGAATGTCCTTGCCTGTGACACAGTAAGAAGTTTAACAACACCAGGTTAAAGTCCAACAGGTTTATTTGGTAGCAAAAGCCACACAAGCTTTCGAGGCTCTGAGCCCCTTCTTCACCTGAAGAAGGGGCTCAGAGCCTCGAAAGCTTGTGTGGCTTTTGCTACCAAATAAACCTGTTGGACTTTAACCTGGTGTTGTTAAACTTCTTACTGTGTTTACCCCAGTCCAACGCCGGCATCTCCACATCATGACTTGCCTGTGACTCCAGACTCACAGTAATGAAATGGAGGGCAGTGGCCTAGCTGGCCTAGCCACATCCTGTAAATTAATATGAAAGCGTGATGTAATTTAGCAGCAATAAAGTGCAAATGAACCTGGGTGGCACAGTGGTTAGCACTGCTGCCTCACAGTGCCAGGGACCCAGGTTCAATTCTGGCCTCGGGTCACTACCTGTGTGGAGTTTCCACATTCTCCCTGTGTCTGTGTGGGTTTCCTCCGGGTGCTTCGATTTCCTCCCATAGTCCAAAGATGTGTGGGTTAGGTTGATTGGCCATGCTAAAATTGACCCTAGTGTCAGGGGGATTAGGATGGTAAATATGTGGGGTTACGGGAATAAAGCCTGGGTGGGATTGCGGTTGATGCAAACTCGATGGGCTGAATGTCCTCCTTCTGCTCTGTAGGGATTCTATGATTCCAACTCCTTGTTTTGCTTACTAAACAGACCTTTTAATGAACTTTCCTCAGCCAATGTATAAACTTCGTAGAAGTCAAAATTGATTGCATGATGGTGTGACTGCAATCCATTATCAGAAAGCTTTGGAAGGCTAAAATTGCTTCCAATACGTTCTAATTCTACTAACACTTGCTCCCTTGTAGCATGAGTATGATTGTGCAGTAGGATGTGATTAGTCTCTCAGTTTAAGGAATATCTTGGGTAATGTTGCAATGCAGATTATCTGACTGAAACACATTTGAGTATACAACTTGCCTTGAAATTAAATGGTATGTCAATCTGCAATTCTTGGAAATTATCTCAATTCTAGGTGGGGTGTAGATATAACTGAGTTTCTTAAGGGAGTTTTTTTCTTGCTGGGGTGTGGTGGACTCGAAGGTATAATTAGGCATGGCATTTGATTTTGCACTGACTTTTGTCTTGGCAAGGGGGGTAAAAAAACAGCACTTTGTGAAATTCTCAGGGTATGTGTAAATTAGTCATCTCTCTTAGTGAGAAGAGAAAAAATACATGAAGAAGACTTTTGTTAAATTGTCTTCGTGCATTTGATTTCATAGTAGGTGTTTAGATCTCTCTCACTTCAGGTACCAGGCCATAAAAGAGGGTGTTGCCGATCATGAATTTATATGTCGATTGTTATGCTTGGCAAAGTGCTGCAGTGGTTAGTAATAGCCTTCTGTAGGTTCTGGCTGCTCAGGAGACAGAAGTTTAACTCAAATTGGTGCTTATATATTTTATTTAGTAAAACTTTGGTGGATCTGATATGTTCCTTTCCTAATGAGGAGAGAGGCTCATTTTCCCTCCTGCCCCATCATTGACATTTATCTATTTGTCTGCATTTCATTTGTTTGACTGTCTCACAAGGTACTTAGGGATGTATTAGCCATTTAGCCCTCCTTAATATGTCCAACCTGAATAATCCTACACATCTCTCATCCGAATTATTCCAGGATTTTTCCCTTCACTATTCTGTGAGTAAGTATAATCTAAGGCTCAATCACTGAGAAGGAGCCTCATGCTATCAGTGCTGAAGTCTTATTCTCTTGTCTTTGTCCCATGTTTCAGATAAAGTAAAAATTTGGTTTAACTTGTTCAATGTAATTCATATTTTGACTTGACTTTAGGATCATAAGACCATAAGACATAGGAGCAGAATTAGGCCACTCGGCCCATCGAGTCTGCTCCACCATTCAATCATGGCTGATATTTTTCTCATCCCCACTCTCCTGCCTTTTCCCCATAACCCCTGATCCCCTGATTAATCAAGAACCTATCTATCTCTGTCTTAAAGACACTCAATAACCTGGCCTCCACAGCTTTCTGCGGCAAAGAGTTCCACAGGTTCACCACTCTGGCTGAAGAAATTCCTCCTCATCTCTGTGAGAATTTCCTTTCTAAACTGGAAAATCCATTGGATAGCTTTTCAACATGCCACCTGGGAGTAAAACATGTTACAGTTCAGACGCTTAATGTGGAAGCTCCCCAACATCCATTTTGAATTGGTTTCAATGAAAATTTGGCAGTATCTATAATGTGCAGCTGATGTGTAAAACCAGGTTTTAACTCCCATGTGGTAGATTAGGTATCTACCTCCAAGTCTCTTGAATCTTTCCTGTTGCCTTGCATTCTTTTTACATTGTGGCTTTTTTTCTGCAAGACTTCCAGCACTTGTTTCTTGGTGGCCAGAACTGAACACATGACACAAGGTCTATTCTAATCAGAGCATTAGGGGCGGCACGGTGGCACAGTGGTTAGCACTGCTGCCTCATGGCTCCAGGAACCTGAGTTAGATTCCCGGCTTGGGTCACTGTCTGTGCAGAGTTTATACCTTCTCCCTGTGTCTGCGTGGGTTCCTCCGGGTGCTCCGGTTTCCTCCCACAGTCCAAAGATGTGCGGGTTAGGTGCATTGGCCATGCTAAATTACTCCTTAGTGTCCCGGGATGTGTAGGTTAGCGGGATAAATATGTGGGGTTACGGGGATAGGGCCTGGGTGGGATTGTTGTCAGTGCAGACTTGATGGGCCGAATGGCCTCCTTCTGCACTGTAGAGTTTCTATGATTACATTTTGATTATGACTTGTCGCTATAAAGAAGTTTTTTTGCTTTATTCATTCAAGGAATGTGCATGTCGCTGGCTAGGCCAACATTTATTGCCCATCCCTAATTGCCCTTCAGTCATTTGGGTGGTGAGCATGATTGTTGTGAGAAACAAAAATCATAAAGGTTGACTTAAGCCCCTTTAGGAAAGGAAATCTGCCATCCTTGCGTGTTCTGGTCTACATGTGGCATCAAATCCATAGGTTGACTCTTAACTACCCTTTGAAATGGCCTAGCTAGCCACTCAGTTCAAGGGCAATTTGGGATCGGCAACCTGTGCTGGCCTTGCTGGCAATGCTCACATCCCATGTAAGAATAATAAAGGCATTGTTGTTCCTTCATTGTGACTGGATCAACATCCCGGAATCTGGAAGCACCTTTACCACCTGGTGGTTTCAACAAGACCCACCATCACGTTATTGGGGCAACTAAGATTACGCAATAAATGCTGCCTTGATGACCAGATCCCAAGGATTAATTTCTTTTTAATCTTAAGAGAATTTTCTCATGGTTTAAAGTGAAAAAGAACAGAAAGGGAAAAAAAGCGATTGGAAAGTTTAAGAAATTAAAAAAAATTACAGTCAAACAATGAAAATTTCTAAATGTAGCAGGGAATTTCAAACTTTCATTGTAACTTTCCAATCAGTGGCTCAACAACAGGTAAAAGCAAATTACTGCAGATGCTGGAATCTGAAACAAAAATAGAAAATGTTGGAAAACCTCTGCAGGTCTGACAGCATCTGTGGAGAGAGAATAGAGCTAACATTTCAAGACTGGACAACCCTTCGACAGAGCTGAACATCATTTATTGTCAAAGACGAAAGAGCCTTATAAAGTCATTCATAAATTGAATGTTACTTCTTTATTTTTTCATGGGAGGTGA
The DNA here is from genome assembly GCF_964213995.1 of Mustelus asterias. NCBI lineage: Eukaryota > Metazoa > Chordata > Chondrichthyes > Carcharhiniformes > Triakidae > Mustelus > Mustelus asterias. Next base: position 33,536,902 of record NC_135803.1, on the reverse strand, counting down.
ACATTGCTGTCAAGACCAGCATTTGTGGCCTATCCCTAATTGCACTTAGAGAGTAGTGGTGTACTATCTTCTTTACCCACTGCAGTCTATGTGGTATAGGTACACCCAGAGTGCTGTTGGGAAGGGAGTTCTACATTCACATCATCAGTTTAATTTTCTATGGAACATGCAGTTTAAACTAAATTCAACATCTCAATTTTGGAACTGTGAGATTTCAGGGCAAAACTTGGAAATAGGTATAAACTTGATGAAGGGTAGAAAACAGTGGGCACCCCCCTTTCATCTACTAAGTTCTTGAATGTTTTATTTCCTCCTAAGTACAAGCCCAAACTTTCCACAACCCGAAATTTGAATCCCTCCAATCAAGTTTCCACTCTACAACAGTACAGAACCATCTGGGAACATGACCAGCTCTCCTCAGTTGCAATATACAAACCACAACCACCAAGCCTTGGGTTCATTCGTCAGTAACCAACATGAATCTGAGGGCAGAAGGATCCACTTCTCCCAAACACAGCACCGGAGGCAGCAGGAAGAATGGCCAGAATTTTACCGCCTTGCCCGCCCCGATTCTGGGACGGGCGAGGCTCGCAGAATGGAATTCTCTGTTGGCCTTGGGCGGGATTTTACGAGCCTCGCCCAAGCAAGGTCATAGAATCCCGCCCAATGACCCCATAAAGCACATCCATGACTATTGATTTTTTACTATGACCTTCCTGACCTTTGGTACTTTTACTGTGACTTGTCATTATATTTCCTAAAATTAATCACAGCAAAATCACAAGGATAAGCATCACACTTCAAATTTGTAAGCTTCAAAGAAAGGCTTTTTGTAGGATGACCTGCATTTTAAAATTGTGCTTCTTACATCTTGGAGTCAATAACATAGAAAAGTGGCTCTCTTACTCCTTTCATACCATTCATTTGAGCTGAGAAATTGAGGTATGTGTCAACATTCCAGCAATTCATATATTTAACTAGTGAATGTTGGTAGATTGACCTGAAGCCACTAAATAGCTTTGACTTCACAATAAAGAGGAGCTTGTTACTAGATTTGTCTTTCATTGATTCAGAATCAATTACCATGCATTTCTTTGGTTCTTGAAATTAATTGGGTTTAAAATTGGTTATGGTCTGTTTATTGCAAAAACTCATGATGTGTCCTGTGCCTTCATCTCCATTGATACTTTATGATATTGAATGGACAACACAGTGTTTTATTCAATAAATAGATTTACTTTGTCAACAAAGAAAATTCAAAGGTTGGTGCTGTTGTAGGGAAATATCCCTTACCAGTGCAGAATAGAAGTTGAGTCGCAAATCAAGGTTCAAAGCGTGTCTTTATTGTACAATTACTGGGATCCCAGGGAGACCCCCGTAGCCAGCTCAGAAACAGTGGCTTGGCCACGTTGATCTCAATTAAATCACATCAGCTCTGGATCTTTATAGGGATCCAAAATTCGCGCGGGAACATTTGATTATGCCTTTTTTTACACAATGTATAAAGTGGTCTGTCAGTTTCAAAAGTCCCTAGGAAGTTTCATGGATTAGCATTTGTATGGTGTGTGTTCGTGTTAATGGGATTACTTGGTCCTGCCCCGGTGTCTAAATGCGTTTCCCATTACTATCTCTATGTGTCCTCTTATTTAAATTGGTCCTATTGTTCCGTGTCTGTGTTTCCTGCTTGTGAGATTGAGTGTTAATGTCATCCTGTCCTGTTGGGTGTCTGGGGTATTTCATTCTTAACCTTTTATCCTTATCTCTTAGTTTATCAGATTTTTATGTCTGCCTTGGCCGAATTGGTAATATTTCAGTGATAGCTTGGTTTTGATAACCCACTCTCTGTCTCGTTTCATAGGGATCTTGATCTTCCTTGGCCAGTTTAAAATGCAGCTATGTGCTGTTGCTAGGCAGATTAGGGATCTTCCGTAGTTTCTGAAATTCGTGAGTCTCTCAGCTGTGCAGGGGGAGACCCGATCGAATATCCATCCGGGGGTGCCCCTCTGCATTGTTGGCCCGTTATGAGTGGTGCCAATTAGTCCAATAAAAATATGTTTGATGATGCAAATATGGTTTTCTGGAAAATTTCCTCCTTCAGTCCCTCCTCTCGTCCAGGGGGTGCCATTCATGGCTGACCCCCCATGGACGACCTTCAGAGGAACAGTGATTTGTACAGCTGTTGTCCTTGCCGTTGTTCCTCCTCTTCTGGGTCGTTGTTAAGTTCTTGCATCTGAATACTGGCAGTGGGTAGCATTCTTGATGTAATATTTGCACATATCACTTTAATACAGGTTAGGCCAAGGCAGAGTGTGAACAGGATGGCTACTACTAGGATTAATCCCTTCATAATATATGCTCCCCAAACTGTGTTAAACAGCCATCCTAACCACCCATCAGTCCCTGTTAACCCCTGTTTAAAGTTATCCAATTGCTTTTGTATCCCGGACATGGCTGCTGTTATGTTTAGTGTCTCGTCGTGTACGTATGTGATGCATTTTTCCTTGATGATGGTGCATACCCCCCCTTGTCTGGCTAGCTGATAGTCCACCGCATATCTCGTTTGTTGTGTGTATAGTCTGAGTTCTGCGAGTTCTTGGTCAATTGCGCCTAATGCTTGTAGGGTGTTGTTTCCTAAAATGGTCAGTCCACAGATGAAGAAGTTCCTATTACTGGCACTGATCACCCCTGCGGCGCCTCCCAGGGATAGTGTCCCCAGAAATCCATATCCTAAAGAAGACCCTAGTGTGACAGGGGCCTGCCAGTCGGAGCACAATTCTGCGCTGATGGCCCTGGTCACTATGCGTTTCTGGACATGCCCTTCACTTGGGCATGGAACCGTGAGAGGTCTGATTGTCCCTACGGAAAAGAACCTTGGAGGCCTGTCTGTGGCCGTCATATATACATTTTTAAATAAAAACACGTACCCGTCTTTAACCCGATAACATGCATTACCCCGGGGTCGTTTGACCGCATGGCCCCATCTTGTGGAACCTTCCCTCCCCCTGGACTGTCCACTTGATTGTACCTCTTGGTGAGAATCAAATGGATATGTCCCTGAGGCTGAGCTTACGTGGGTGCTGTTGCACTTGCCACACATAAGCTGCCTACCCGCGGTGACTGCAATGCATTTTTGTTGCTTGCAGTCACAAGTGAAGTGTCCTTCCCGGACCCGGCACTCCTGGAGAGCACAATGTGCCTCAGCGCATGAATCATTTTTAGGGACAAAGGCATGCACGCACCCCCATCCCTCTCCCTTAAAACATTGTGGGTAGTTCCCATGTGTCTCCTCCGGTTGGGGTCCCGTCCCCCTTAGAATTCCCGGCTCAGTGAGCTCTACACACCTTCCTTGTATCCCTTGCTTAAAGTACCCAATATGTTCTTTGCAGGGTGCCCCCGATGTGTCAATAGTGAATAACTCTTGTGGGAGCCACCCTGGTGTTGCGATGAATAGGGAGTTTACTGATCGCGCTGAGGGGTAACAAGCGGTCCTATTCCCATAGATCTGGATGTGTGTTTTCAGGAATAGGTTTCCTTCCATGATTGGTGGTTCTGCTCCCCTAACCCCCATATGTTGGAGTGTATTTACAATGGTCAGGGTTATTATCAGATATGTCCCTGTTCCCATATCGCTCTTTTTTTTTTTCAACAGTATTTTACAATTACAGTATATACAGAAAATAAACAGGCAATTAAATTAAAAGTAGTTGGTTCCGACGTCTTGATAGTAGATCTGGTCCTGGTTCCTGTGGAAGTTGAATGAGCAAAACGGTATTTTTTAGTTCATTTGTCCTCATATAGTTTCAATTGGGTCCAGTGTTTCCAGACCCCTTGTCCCCTTATATCTATACAGGCACAGGTATCTCCGCTAATAATGACCTCGTAAGGTCCGTGCCATCTTGGGGCAAATCCTGGTTTTGCAGGAAGCACTTTTGTTAATACCCGGCTTTTGGGACTTCTGGTAATATTTCTGAGTCCCCCTCTGCGTCGACCTGTGCCTGATTAGAAATTACGGACCGGCGCATCCCCTTCAATTGGGTGCTAAGGTCTCGGATGTATTGTCGGATCCTATCTTTTATCGGACCCACATCTGTCCAGCCTGTAATAATGTTTTCGGGTAAGTGCATTGCTCGCCCGGTCATCAGCTCGTATGGAGTCAAGCCGGTAGTTCGATTTGTGGTCGCCCTAAGCCTCATCAGAACTGCAGGTAGGACTTCTGTCCAATTTCTACCTGAGGATTGCATTGCTTTTGCCATTGTTATTTTTAGAGTCCGATTCATCCTCTCCACCATCCCGGAACTTTGTGGGTGATAGGGGATGTGAAATTTTTGTTTTATTCCTAATAGTTGGCAAATGTTTTTCAGAACCTTTCCTGTGAAATGTGTTCCCTGGTCCGAATCAACTTGAATTGGCATCCCCCATCCATAGCAAGCTTAGTGTGAATTAAATAACACTTTGTACTGGCCTTTTTTGGCTGCAATTGGACATCCATTCATTTGTCTGTAATCTTATCAAAAGACATCGCTTTCCCCATTAAAATCACATGCCATACAGCTCCGATCTTTATATGATGTACTCTTACACTATCTCTAATTTGATCATTTGTTTGCGTGCAAGTGCCGCACCACAGTACTTCACAAAATAATTATGTCTTTATCAATATTCAATATAGTATATGAATATATCATACAAAGTTGGTTAAGGCTTTTCAGGATTTGATGTTATTCTTGTGTCTATATGGCAGTGCTATACTGTATAATAAAAATAATCAAGCGGCAGTTGTATCATACCACTTTACACATCGTACCCGTGATATCCAAACCCTTTTAATTTAAGCCGTTTCTTTTTTTAAACTGAGCTCCAGATCGAAACCCCCGCACTCTAGGAAAAGTAACAGGCGCCGAATCAAAATCAAAGCAGGTACAATACATACCAGTTATTTGATTAGGAACATTTTGGTTTCTTAACTGGCTAGGTTTTAAGCTTTGCAGTGCTTTTATATTTGGCAAACCTTGAACCTTGATGGCTCATGAAATTCCGACGGCAGTACATAATTTTAACTAGTTCAGAATACTAAACTATCTGACGTTCGCAAATCGCGATATTCTGCGATTAATACTGTATTTCACTGACTTGATACACTTTAAACTGATTCATAGACCTCAGTCTTTTGTTCCTGCGTTTCTACCTTTCCACAAAATAACTTATTTTCTTCTCTTAACTCCTCAACTAACTCTTATAATTTCTACTTCAAGACAAAGGAAAGAGCACATGCTTCCTTCCAAGGTTTAAATCCTTTCTTAACATTAAAACAAACAACAACAAAGCATCCACGCAACCACTTTGTTTAAACACACACAGACACACACATGGAAGCTTCCAAAAGTCATTCCACAGTACATCCTTTTTCATTCAAACTTATCATTTCAGACTGGGATGAGTGTAAAACATTCAAAGAGAATACTGAACATTGATTAAGACAATCGCTTTTATTCTTCTTTCTTCCAAACTGTAATTGACTCAAAGCAGAAGTAAATTCAAGAAATCCTATCACTTGAATCTTTACAGTTTTAACACTCTCCCAGCCCCCCTGAGGCTAAACCAAGGTGCAATGTACTGCACCCACTGCCTGTAGCAAACATTCCACAGGAACAAAGAGCTCCCTGCTCTCAATCTAATTACAACAACAACCACCTACATTCGACAAGCTACCAGATCTCACAAACACACTGAAATACAAAAACTAAGATCTCTCCTATCCATCTGCTGCCTTTCCCCTGGCGTAAAAGGCTTATAGGTTGCCTTTGGTTGTGCTAACGTCCCTCCTCTCGTGACTGGCGCTAGATTATAATTGTCTATGTTTTCTTTTGATGCTGGAGTGGCTGTATGTTTCTGCACTGACTCGTATGGGCGCCGAGGGTCCGTTTCCTCTGATCTCTGCGTTATCTCCGCAGTGTGGTTTCTGTATTCTAATTCCCTCACTCTCTCCTGTAATACTTTAATTTGCTCTGTCTCTTTGTGTCTCTCCTCCATAGAGGCATTTACTTCCTCAATTAGTCCAGCTAACTGGGTCACTAATATTACTCCCATTACTTTTGTTTTGTCCCGTTTAACTCCGTCTACCCACTTTCTTTGATCTTCTAAAGTTTGTGATGCGTTCCACCCATTCCGTTTCATCTTTGCAACAATCGCTTCTCTGGCTAACAGATACTTCAAAATGAGAGCTACTGCAGTTTCTCCCTTAACAACGTGGTCTGCCATTTTTCTGTCTAGCAGTCCTGCAACCCCCGTATGCTGGCTGCTACAGTAAAAGTGCCTCAACTCTCTCCCTTATCTCCTGTCACTGATACTGCCCCAGCACCGTCTGTATTGCTGTAGGTTCTCGTAGTGAGGTTCCAGTGGGTCTCTTTCCCCTGGGCTCCCCCAACTATTCCTGACACCTCACGCTTGGACTATTTTGTGTTGTCTTATTGGGATGTGTGCTGGTTGTTTAGTGGGTTTGTCCGCCCCTGTTCCCAGCCCCCCTAAGTACAACGCCTCCCGCTCGGCCACCACCCCCACTAGCAGGGTTGATCCGTTACCCCAAAACCGGGTATCCTGCTATGGGCTGTGGTGTTCCCTACAGACGAACAAGGTTATCAAACTCCGCCCGGGTCCCTAATGGATCCTCCGTCGTCGTGTCTCTTGGTCAGGATGGATCGGGTCCCCTTTTCCTCAACACTTACACACATGTATTCTGTTATCAAAGCCCCTGTTATAGTTAGTAACTGTATCGACTCTGAGGTTGTTCGTCCCTTCAGAGTCAGTGTTGTCACCCGATTTACACTGTCCGTGCCTTGCACCCTGAGTGCCTGTGCCTCTTAGCGCCCGCTTCAAAACCCAACCTTAGCGTGGGAGATTTCTCCTCTTAACGTCCAGTTTAGGGTAGGGCACCTTGAGTCAAGCACTCCCTTGTCCTATTGCCTTGGCACAGACAGTGGTTTCATTTACAATCCTGGGTTAGTTACACCAATTAGTTCTGCATGCGGTACTTATCTTTATATTAGTCTTAATTCCTGTTATCAAATAGCCCAAAACCTGTTATCTTTACCTCTGGTCCTTTACTCCTATTAAAGTTAAAAGTTACTTACCTTCTTCCACGCGGTCGTTCTGACCTGTACCTCTTTAGTGCGGACTTCTGTTTCAATTTAAAAACTTAGGCAAGATTATACAGTTCTACAAGACAACAATACTTAAAACAGACAAACCCTAACCCTTAAAGGTACCTCACTTTGAACGGAGACCTGCACTCGCCTTTGACTGCTCTGGATTTGTATCAGATTCGTTTAAATTTGATCCCGACTTTCAAACTGTGGCCATCAGTCAGAAGTCAGATATCAAATCCTGCCGTGACTACGCCATTTTGTTGTAGGGAAATATCCCTTACCAGTGCAGAATAGAAGTTGAGTCGCAAATCAAGGTTCAAAGCGTGTCTTTATTGTACAATTACTGGGATCCCAGGGAGACCCCCGTAGCCAGCTCAGAAACAGTGGCTTGGCCACGTTGATCTCAATTAAATCACATCAGCTCTGGATCTTTATAGGGATCCAAAATTCGCGCGGGAACATTTGATTATGCCTTTTTTTACACAATGTATAAAGTGGTCTGTCAGTTTCAAAAGTCCCTAGGAAGTTTCATGGATTAGCATTTGTATGGTGTGTGTTCGTGTTAATGGGATTACTTGGTCCTGCCCCGGTGTCTAAATGCGTTTCCCATTACTATCTCTATGTGTCCTCTTATTTAAATTGGTCCTATTGTTCCGTGTCTGTGTTTCCTGCTTGTGAGATTGAGTGTTAATGTCATCCTGTCCTGTTGGGTGTCTGGGGTATTTCATTCTTAACCTTTTATCCTTATCTCTTAGTTTATCAGATTTTTATGTCTGCCTTGGCCGAATTGGTAATATTTCAGTGATAGCTTGGTTTTGATAACCCACTCTCTGTCTCGTTTCATAGGGATCTTGATCTTCCTTGGCCAGTTTAAAATGCAGCTATGTGCTGTTGCTAGGCAGATTAGGGATCTTCCGTAGTTTCTGAAATTCGTGAGTCTCTCAGCTGTGCAGGGGGAGACCCGATCGAATATCCATCCGGGGGTGCCCCTCTGCATTGTTGGCCCGTTATGAGTGGTGCCAATTAGTCCAATAAAAATATGTTTGATGATGCAAATATGGTTTTCTGGAAAATTTCCTCCTTCAGTGCAAATAAGTCTGCAATAACCGAAGATAATACTGAGGGTTGTAGTTTTATGAGTGTATCCATGCTTCTTTCCCTAGTCACCAACTCTACCTTTCTCCCAGGCAACTATTGGATGCTAAATCAGACTGTTCACAAACTCGTATTTGATTCTGAGATAAACGTTTGATCACATACCCACACTAATATTAAGACTACCTATTATCACCTCCATTACATTTGCTGACTCTAGAACTGTACTTCAACTCATTAGCTGCTGAAACCCTTATCCATTCCTTTCTTAACTCTGAACTTGACTATTTAAATGCATTCCTAGTTGATCTTCCACATTCTACCTTCTGTAAATTTGAGATAATTCAAAACTCTGCTGATTGTGTCCTTACCACCGACACCTGCTCAACCATCACCCCAGTGCACATTCACCTACATTTGGTGCCCAGTAAAGTAATGCCTCAATGTTAAAATTCTCATTTTTATCTCCAAATTCCTCCATGACCTTTCCTCTCCCTACCTCTGTAATCTCCCCTAGCCCCACAAGCCTTTGTGATATATGTTCACTTCTAATTCTGATCTCTTAAACATCTTCGATTTTAATTGCCGTTGATAACTGTGACTTTAGTCACCAACGCCTTAAGCTCAGGGATTCCATTCCTAAACCTCTGTATCATACTTTAAGATGCTCCTTTAAAGCCTCGCATTTTGACAAAGCACTTGGAAGGTGAAAGCATTGCTGAGTTTATGGCAACCTTTAAAATGCTGGCAAAACGTGAGTTTGGCGAGTTGTTAGAACATTCTCTTCGAGATTGTCTCGTTTATGAACTCCAAAATGTGCTATCCAAAGAAGATTGCTTACTGAACATGCTTTGACTTTAAAGACAGCAGTCGAAATTGCCGTGTTGGTGGAACTGGCTGCTAAAGAGGCTTCACAATTTGGTGCAGATCTGCAAGTTGGGAACTGCCCATAAGAAGTCAAAACACCAACAAGCATGTCACAGATATGCCAAAATGTACCATTCAGTGGATAAATGCTGGAACAAGGATAATCGATGCAAGAATTGTAACAAAATGGATCACATTGCAAAAGCTTGTTGGGCTGGACCAGCCTCCCCTCAGAAGAATATTCAGAAGATGAATCCGGGTACATTCAAGAAGAAGAACAAGTTACATTCTACAAAAATAGGTTACAACATTGAGGAAAAGAATTATGACTGTGAAGAAGAGAATGTCCAGAAATGTGATGAAGATTTCCAACTTAACATCCTATCCATACAGGGTGAATCACAGAAGTGGCTGACATATTAGGATGGAGGTTGATACTGGTGATGCTGTGTCTTTAGTTGCTGAGACTACATGCCAACAAAAGCTGAAGTGTTGTGTGCTGATAAATATTGGCTTTCTTTAATTGAAAATTTGTTTGCTGGGTTATCAGGTAGGCAGAAATTCATCAAGATTGATCTTTCACAAGTATATTTACAGATGAATGCAGCTGCTGAATTGCAACCACTGCCAAGCATTGTTACTCATAAGATATATTTCGATATAAAATATTACCTTTTGGAAAAACATCCGATTTTAAGTGGTCTCCCTGGTGTATAATGTTACCTGGGTGATATTCTAATTTCAGGGTCCAGTGAACAGGAGCACTTGAATAATTTAGAAGCAAAGATGGAGGCCTTATGGTGCAGTGGGTAGTTGCCTCTAAGCCAGGAGCTCCAGGTTCAAATCCCACCCCAGGACTTGATGGCATTCATAACGCGGTCAAACAGGTTGACTGTGTCAACCTGCAAATCCTTCTAACAAGCCATTGGCTGGGGACAAGAGTGGGCAAGACTCCTGGTCAGCCGTGCTTTATGTGGCATGGTGACCCTGAAGCTTCCAGCCCCGAGCGACCTGGTCTTGGAATTACCAGCTATGGAAACAAAGGAAAGTCTGTCTTTGTGCATCACTAGCCACTAGAAGAGAATTAGATTAGGAACTAAAGCACCTGCATCCCCAAGAAAATGTTTCTAGATTGGCAGCTCAGGCCATCTGATCTCTACTGCCAATTTCACAATGTTTGTTTACACATGTTAAGTGGTTTCAAGGCTTCTTGGTTTTTGTTATTGATTTCTTAAAAAGTCTTGATTATTGACACTTTTATTACCATGTAGTGAAATTACATGCTTTTCAAATAAAGAAAATGTTATGAATGAATTACTTGTTTTAAAGCTCCTTCATAAACCCCACTATATACCATAGGTTTCATTGGTTCTAGACAATGTGTATAATGGGCCATTGGGATGGATGTGCCATAGCTTGGTATAAGGGGCCTTAGGGGTGGGTCAAAGGGCAGTGCTTGACATATAGGTATGAGGAGCCTGGGTGGTTTGGTGTGGTGTCGAATGTGTGGGTGAGGGCATAGCTTAGTCTGGGGGAATGAGAGGGCTCTCTTGAACTTAGCTCTTGGAGGGTTCCCTCATGCTGACTAGGTTCACAACTCCTCTGAGGAACCGTGGACCATGTCTCTTTAGAAACCTCGTCCAACTCCATGAAAATTACAGTCTAGTAAGACACACTTGTCTCCACTATGTAGTTGACCAGGTTGTGACTGCCGGATGAGGGCTTTTGACAGGAATGAACCTGCATCCTTTAATGGCAGTCCTGAGAATCCCACAATCCAGGAATTCTGGAATCTGGACCCACCTGCCATTTCTAAAGGACACCTGAGTTAACATGCCTCATTGAAAATCCAGGCCTGTGTGTCAAGGTAAATACTGGTGACACTGGTAAGCACAGTGTTTGTTTTTCCCATAGTACTTTCATGGCTGTTTACATTGGTTATTCCTAACAAGGGCACAGCATTCTGGGTTGAGGCAATTGGTGTTTGATCTAATGGTGAAAGTATGTGTACTCTATATCAAATAAATGGAAACACTGCAATCTGGCTTTCTCAATTTGTCCAGAAACTCTTAAGTGTGGTGTACTTAAGACCTCTGTTTGTCAGACATGTAGTGAACACTATTATAATGTTAAGTTAACATAGCGAATGTGTTCTCATCCTTTCTATATATAACAGTAAAAGAGAGCCAGGTTGCTTTCTGCTTTGATGACAATTGCAATTCTGTTGGGTCTTAAAAGGAATCTTCAGTGCTTGTTGCCATGGTGCTAATCCAGTCCTCTGGAAACTGTGCTCACATTATCTCCAGGAGCTTTAAAAATAAACTTAAACTGTTTACTGCAATTTAAAATAATATAGAGGCAGAGTAGGAAGTTGTATAAAAGAACATACATAAAGTTAAAATTACTATTTTTTCAGTGTCTAAATAAAAATCTGATCCTTACTGAATGCCTCTTTTCAATTTATATTCAGATGTTTTAAACTAGGCTTCTAAATAGCTATCTTTTCAAATGCTTGTTGATGTCATTGACATTTTATCAAATTAATTTCATACTGCAGTTTTATTATGTTAGATATGGCTTTGCCATTTTATTCAGCACAATTTATTTAGTTTCTAACTCTGCGTTTAGGCATCTTTTATGAAAAGTTAGAATCTTTGTTACAAAAATATAGATCTTCCTCGAACTATTTTAAAATAAATTTAATCGGTACTTCTAATTGATAATATTGACTAGATGAAAAGCAGTTTTTCCTATTTTCTTTATGAGCTAATAGTTTATCTGCTCTTGACACCTAGAAACATCCAAAGGTGTGCGGGTTAGGTGGATTGTCCATGCTAAATTGCCACTTAGTGTCCCGGGATGTGTAGATTAGAGGAATTAGTGGGGTAAATATGTGAGGTTACGGGAATAGGACCTAGGTAGGACTGTTGCGGTGCAGACTCGATGGGCTGAGTAGCCTCCTTCTGCACTGTAGGGATTCTATGATTCTAAACCTGTGAGCTGACACCAGCTTATGTGTCTATTTGATTTATTGATTATGTCCTTAACACTTGTAAATATACCATCATTGAGTGATATCTGTTCACCAGGGAATTCACCCATAACCTGTTTTTTAAAAATAAGTTTAAGTTCAGCAATTCATTTTCAATTCTGGGATGTGATAAAACAGAGGACTCAGTGATGTGAACACATGTAATGTGTGTTGCATTTCACTTCCTTTCAACACCAAGACAGAGAGAGGTGAGAGATTAAAAACAGGTGGAATTTGCCAATCCAAGTCTGATATCCAAAGACATTATGGATATTACTCACTTTATTTCTGTGTTGCCAGATTTCTTTTCTATTTCCATTTAACTCACGGGAGCAACATGAAAGACTGCTTACTCTGTTTGATGAATTTGTGATCGTGGGTCATTAATTTAAATCTGTAATTAAATCTAGGGTAGGATTAACAATCTGGCCTTCATCTGATTACTCAAAGACAGCTGAGGTGCATCCTGCACGCAGGAAAGTGCCTGTGGCATGGCCAAACATGAAACTGCTGTCCTCGCTCAGGATAATCTGCTAATGCTCTCATAGGGTGTGGAACAGTGGCATAGTGGTTAGCACTGCTGTCTCACAGCGCCAGGGACCCGGCTTCAATTCCGAAATTGGGTGACTATCTGTGTGAACTTTGCACGTTCTCCCCGTGTCTGCGTGGGTTTCCTCCGGGTGCTCCTGTTTCCTCCCACACTCCAAAGATTTGCGGGTTACGTTGATTGGCCAAGTTAAATTGCCTCTTGGTGTCAGGGGGACTATGAGGGTAAATACATGGGGTTACGGGATAGGATGGGATTGTTGTCGGTGCAGGCTCAATGAGCCGAATGGCTTCCTTCTGTACTGCAGGCATTCTTTGATTAGGACAGGGAAGAATTTTGTTGGGATAAATGTGTGTACATTTGAGGGTTGATGGAAAATGGAATGGCTTGTCACAAGGAATGGCTGATGCTGAATGTTTTGATTTAATTGTGCTGTAAACCTTTGGGGTCATTTGATAAGTAATTAATCATTTTAGCTTGTAAAACCTCTGGTCAAGGCATGATATCCACCTGTTTGAAAAGTTCCACATTTGATTAGATTATTACAGATAGAGTCATAGCTAATACTTGCACTCTCCAAGGCTATGTTGTAGAAAAGTTACAATTTCCAAATGATGCTAGGGAATGAGATCTGCATAGAGGACAAAAAAGCACTAAATTACAATAGTCTGTGGCATGCTATTTTTTTTCTCATTATGTGTACCAATCAAAGTCAACAAGATCTAGCCATGCTTACTTGATGGGCAAGTAGAAACATTCTTGAGTAATACTTGCAAATTGGAATTACAATCTGAGGTAATATCTTGTTCAACAGAAATGCCTACCGAAAATCTCTGGTTTATCTTGTCAGGTTGCAGGTAAAGCTATTAAATCATGCATTTGATGAGAAGCAACTCCTTGAGGAGATGCTTTAAATCCTGGAAAGGTTTAAAAAAAAAAGTTCTTATGAGCAGATCATTCCAAACGTGGCCTGTTATTTGCTGCTTAATAAAAGCTCTTGCAACCCTACTTTCCAGTGAACGAAAATGGAATCCCATCTTTTGAATCCACTTTGTAAGTGGTAATTCTAAGGTATAATAAAGCTTGACCCTGAATTGATCCAAGGAAGTCTGTGTTGTTGCACCAAGATTTGACTTAAATATACATAAGAAAATTTAAAAAAGGACATTAGTAGACTATTTGGCACCGCAAATCTCTTCCACCATTCAGTAAGGTCATGGGCTGTACGAATTCAGCTATGCCTTCACGCCCATGCTATTTCCATATCCCTTGATTCGCTTAGTATCTAAAAATCAGTCAACCTCTGACCTGAATATACACGATAACTGTGCATCCACAGCGTGCTGGGCTAGAGAATTTCAATGGTTCATAATCATTTGAATGAATATGTTTTTTTCTGATCTCTGTCCTAAATGGTGAACTCCTTTTGTCTGAATCTATGGCCCCTAGTTCTAGATTCCCCAGCCAGGGGAAGCATTCTCCCACATCTATCCTTCAAGTCCCTTAAGAATTTTAAATGTTTTAATGAGGTAACCTTTCATTCTTTGTAACTTGATGGAATATAGGTTTAGTATACTCAATATCTCCTCATTGGATGATCTCTTCATTCCAGAAATCAATCCAATGAACCTTCATTACATTCTCTCAAAGGTAAGTATATTCTGCCTTGGGTAAGGAAACCAAAACAATACTCCAGATGTGGTTTCACCAAGACTCTATACAAGGCTCTAAGGCATCTTCATTCTTGTACTCCAATCCTTTTGTAATAAAGGCTAACATACATTTGTTTTCCCAATTGCTTGCTAACTCTGCATGTCAACTTTCTGTTTTATGTCAAGGACATCAAATTCCCTCTGAATATCAACATCTTCCAGTTTCTCACCATTTACAAAATATTCTCCTTTTTTCTTTCAACCAAAGTGGCTAATTTCAGATTTCTCTACATGACGTACCTTGGAGGCTGGTATTGAATTGGAATTAGTATGTGGTGAATCACTGGGCATGGGTAGGCTGCGACTAGACCATTGGAAAGGGTGGTTCATTTGCCAGCTCACAGAAGGACACAGAGGTGGCAATGAGACTTCACTGAGGTGCATTCTGGGAGAAGTTGGCGTAGTCGCATCTACTGAAAAGTGGGAATGGTAGGACACTAGTAGGTCTGTGGAACAAAAGGACCTTGGCGTGTTTGTCCACAGATCTTTGAAAAGGGGAAGGGCATGTTAGTAGGTGGTGAAAAAAGCATATGGGACACTTGCCTTTATCAATCGAAGCATAGATTACAAAAGAAGGGAAGTCATGTTGGAGTTCTACAGAACTTTGGTGAGGCCACAGCTTGAGTACTGTGTGCAGTTCTGATTACCACATGATTGGAAGGATGTGATTGCACTGGAGGGGGTGCAGAGGAGATTTACCAACCTATGAAGAGAGGTTGGATAGGCTTGGGTTGTTTTCATTAGAGCAGAGAAGACTGAAGGGCAACCTGACCCCACAGTTTTTGCTCAATCTCCATGCCATCTTGCAAACCAAGAGGCTGAATTGGTTCAGCCCTCATACCTGTGCCAGCCTTTTTGCTGGCAAATAACTGAATCCTCTGCCCACCATCTGAAGATGCAGCAACACTCCCTGTCGATTCTAGCAACTCACCACAGCACCTTCAAAAGCACTCTACTGTATTTTCCAGAGGATTTGCAACAGGGGAAGTTATTCAAAACTACTTCTGCTTGTAAGCCTGCCCTTTAAGTAATGCTAGTGTGGGAAGCCTCTTGCAGCTGAATACTTGTTCTTTGGTGAAGAACAAGTGAATTCATCCAAGAACCAGCATGGTGCCTTGAAGGGGGAGGCAATGGCCTAGTGGTGTTTATCCCTAGACTATTAATCCAGAAACTCAGCTAATGCTCTGGAGACCCGGGTTTGAATCCCACCCACGGCAGATGGTGGAATTTGAATTCAATAAAAAATATCTGTAAGTAAGAATCTACTGATGACCCATGAAACCATTGTCAGAAAAACCCATCTGGTTCACTAATGTCCTTTAGGGAAGGTAATCTGCTGTCCTTACCTAGTCTGGCCTACATATGACTCCAGAGTCACAGCAATGTGGTTGACTCTAAACTGCCCTCCAAGGGCAATTAGAAATGGGCAATAAATGCTGGCCAGCCAGTGAAGCCCATGTCCCATGAATGAATTTTAAAAAAGGTGCCTGCAGTGCCAGTAACTAAGCTCATGGCTGCGAGTGTCAAATCAGGTGACAGAGCCTCTGGCTTATTCTAGACCATGGAAATAGTTTTCATAAATTCTTTCTTCTCTTGAGCCAAAGCATAGTTTTACAGTTCAGGCCAATTACAGCTGTCATTGTACATATACTTGTGCTGTTCAGAATGTAGCTCACATGTTTAATATCTGCAAATAATTTTGGAAGGTGAATTGGAAACCTGGGTAAAGCACAAATATTGATGTATTGATGTTGTGGCCTTCAGAGAGGCTTGAGGAGAAATACATTATCATAGGTATTAGTGATCAAGAGATGTAAGAGTTCTTAAGGACAGAAGGTAAATGTGAGGCTGGAACCTCTGATTTGTAGGGGTTGTAAGGTCATTTTACAAGAAGTGGGGAAAGAGTGTTGAAAGAGAGAACAATTCCCAAAAATGTATCCTTAAAATGTATTTCAGCAAGCTGTGAGAGATGCCTGTGCAATCCCTGTGCGTATTGAAGGGAAAACACTTGAAATATCATTACAGCAGAGACAGAAGTGAATAGAACAGCGAGGTTTCTGCTCAAAAGAAAGAGTACAGTGGCTTTTTGCAGTGCAAGACAAGGAGGAGCCAGTGGCTCTGAAGCACAAAGAGTGAAGAAAGCTCTGGACCTCGAGCAGGTACAGCTATAGCACCTTAAATCTGGCAATCTCAGGAGCAAGATTGTGCGTGATTTTGCTTTGGGCAGTTCAAGCTGTGGGCAGATTGGGCCAAGCCTGGTTAGGGGGTCAATGTATAGCAAGCTATAGAGCACAGTGCGAAGCTGATGACTAGTCTGGAGCCACATTGTGCCAATGCAATAGCTAAGTGAATTGTCTGGGTTTGTTGTATTTTAAAATTTTACACAATTAAAATGGGTGCATGGAACATTCTAAGTGTCCGGTTTTCAGATAATTCCTGTCTGTGGACTGCCAGATTTAAGCCACTATACCTATATTAATTTGACAGTAGATCTGTAATAACTATTAGCTCTTTCAGTATGACAGAGAAGCAATACACAAGGAATTTTAGGCTCTGCTTGGAGGCTATTGCTGTGCCGTCAGAATCAAAAAGATTTGCGAGGAGAGTCAACTAACCACTTTTCACTTAACAATGGTGGTAAAGGTCAGCCATTGAGCTCATTGTTTATACAGCAGCAAATCTCCAGGCACCAATATGGGAAATCTCAGGCATTAGTCCCTTTCCCACACACTGCACTAAATGAGCCTTATTTTACCATGCACCCTACCACACAATTAACAAAAGTTGAAGTAAATTTGTGGCTTCCCTGAGATGGAGAACATTTTCAACTGTGTATATGTTGTCATTCACACATCCACTCTCAACACTCTCTAATTGGCAAAATCGAAAGGACTATTATTCCGTCATCCTGCCTAAGTCTCTGTGCATGTTTTCCAGGAAGTAAGCACTGCTTTAATTCTGACGCATATGGCAGCTCTTTATCTTGGTAATCCAAGCATGGAAGGTCATCACACTAGAGGCCAGCACAGGAACATGTACCCAGCAGGAGCTGTAAATGAAGAAAATTGCTAAGTTGAGATGAGCTTGAGTAATTGAGACATGCCAGCTATGGAGGTAACCCTATATGAATGTAGGTAATGATGCAAACAAAACAAGTCACTGGTGTCAATTGTATTTGCTTGAGTCCTAATGCACTAGAAATATAATCCAAAGGGAAGTAATAAAAGAAAGCTAAGACCGAGCATGATTCATCCATAAGAGCAAAAGTTTGTATACTTAAAGATTAATGGCTGACTGGGTTTATTGAAATATCTGACAACTATAATGCATTCAGCTAGTTCCCAAACATTAGCTCAAAATATTTTAGATTTGAGTCAACTGCAGGATTAGTGTCAAAAGTATGCAGTCTGCGATTGAAGGCATAGATAATGACTTAGGTCATCTTGGTTCCTAATTGTTGAAATTGTGGCTGATCAAAGACTGGGTTTTGTATAATCTGACAATACAGACGAGGCGGAGAGTTCAAGAGAAGGGATGGTGAGATGGAGCTGAATTTCATCTTGTACATATGGAATCTAATGCCACATCTTGGGATGAATTTCCTCAGGGCCAGCATGTAGATGAGGAATAGAAGGGGATCAAGAACCTTCCTTGGAAGCCATGATTGAATACCTAATTGTGGTACCAAATGAGGATGGTTGTACTCAGCCAGGCAACAGAGGAGAAGTAGGAGGAGGATTCTGCAGTCAACTTTGCCAAAGACAGCAGAGGTGTTAAGAAGAACTAGGAAGATTAGTGCACCATTGTCATAGATGTTGTAATTTGTGCCTTTGAGGGACAGAATCTGTTTTACAGAATTTCAAACTTGGATCATTCAAGGACTTTGGAGAGGAAAGGGAAGTTAGAAATGAAGCACTTGTTTATAAGGTCACAGACTAAAGATTGATTCTTTTGAGGAATGGTTGGTGACAGCTGGTTTGAAATATTAGGAACAGTATCTGAGGAAAGAGAACTATCTACAATGCCAGCTAGCTTCAGGGCCCAAAAAGAAGTCGGCTGTTAAGAATTTTAATGGGAATAAGCTCAAGAGTGTAGGGGGTGATTCTTGTGGACAGGCACCTTCTGACACCCCAAAGTTTGTCCACCACAAGAGTGTGATAGAATACTCCCACTTGCTTGGTTAAGTGCAGCTCCAACAACACTCAAGAAGTTTGACACCATCCAGGACAAAGCAGTTCGTTTCACCAACACACCGTCCACCACCTTAAACATTAAGCCCTTCTAGCACAATGTGCAACATCTACAAGATGCACTTCAACAACTTCCTTTAATGGCACCTTCCAAACCTATAACCTCGGCTGTCCGGTAAGACAAGGATCGCAGATGCATGGGAACACCATTGCCTGTGACTTTCCCTCTTAAGCCACACACTATCCTGACTTGGAACTGTAACACTGTTCCTTCGTTGATACTGGATCAAAAACCTGGAACACACTTCCTAATGGCACTGTGTGTATACTTTAAATCACATGGACTGCAGTGGTTCAAGGAGGAGCTCACCACCACTTCTTTAAGAACAACAAATGCTGGTCTTGTCAGAGATGCAAACAGAATAAAAAAGCATGGGAAGAGATGTAAGAGAAACTAAAGAAAAATGTGGGTTTAGAGCTCGGCAATGGGGAGACCTTTGGAAAGATTGTCTGGGTGGACAAGGGGAAAGAAAGGATCCAGCAGCGGGAGATTGAGGGGTCTCAACCTTAATGACAAAGTCATATGTGAATTCTTCACTTAAAAGTTATAGAAAAGCATTGTTGGTAAGATATACAACCCAAGATGTTCAGTCATTTGGAACATAAGTATCACTTTACCAAAATAGTCCACCTAAACAGTAAGCCATGCATCCCTGAAGATTTTGCGGGTGTCAGCAGTACTGACCTCTTATCCACTTTGAAGATGCTATCGTGGAGTTGGCGTGCTGTGAATGACATGGATAATGTATAAACTAAAGAGGTATAATCTTTCAAGTTAGAATTATTATAATTGCATAGTTTATCTGTTGTAATGTAGTTCTGTGGTTATAAGGCAGACTGTGTTGCAGTGTAAAATAATCGTTATGCTGCGTGCACAGCAACAACATACACTTATATTGTCCCATCCTCTTGTTACTGGCATGTCATAAGCCCAAGAAACAGCTAGCAGAAAGCTTTATCATAGACCTCAACATAATAACTAAAGCGGGTACCAGCACTCCCAAGGACATAAAACATTTAGGGGAGGAATTCAAGGTGAGTCGGCTCACTTGGGTGTGGACCTGGCTGAAGTAAAAGTTGAAGAGGGACTGGCTGCTGCTGAATAGAGACATTGCTCCATTCTCGATCCTGATGAGTTGTTTCGTGTTTCCAGCCTCAATTCAGCTATCAGTATTTCACTCACCTCCTTTCTTCAGACGATACTGCACACTGTATTCTGTATGTTTGCAGATTCTGTTATGAAGCAAAGACTTTGTGCTCTGTAGGCCACCATTAGGTAACTGGCAGCAGCAGTGGCATCAGCAAGAGAGCCTGGAGATATTTAACAATTAGAGTGTCTCAGGAAAACTTCCATTGCTGATTTTGTGACATTGATATTGATACTTCATGATGCTTCAAACCTCTGCATGTTTGAAGACAGATTTCAAACAATCACGAAGGAAAGATTCCAAGGCTTTGCACTGCAACAAAACGTTGAATACAGAAGTAGCTGCTATGAGGACATGGTCTCTAGGGAGACCAAAACAGACTGGAGGCTTTCAGTTACTGGCAGTATCTTGCCTGTAACTGCCAGAGAAGTATCCAAAAGAATCCAAAAGAATGCTTGCCCCTACAGTTGGAATAGGGCAAGATGTTCATGGCCCAAGGTAAGATGGTCTGGAAAAGTGTCAGTCAGGCAGCTTCATAACTGACTTCTCAGGGAGTTTCAATACCTACTCTTTGAATAGGACAAATAAGAGTAATAAAGTAGGAATATCATGGCATGTTGGCTCAAATACACTTCTGACAGGATAATGCATACCTATTAAGTGCCCGTTTGTTAGATTGATGACAATTCCTTTTTCTCTTTTACAGAAAATTCCACCTTTAATTCTAGCAGTGAGGCAGAACGGAAAGCCCAACATTATTATCTGTCCTGTTTGAATGAGCAAAGAATTGAAGAGCTGGGTGCACATCCTTTGATTGATCTCATAAATAGGGTAAGCCTTATTTAGTATTAGAAAGGTCATAAACATTAAGGCTTTGTTTCGTTTCTATTATGACTTTGCAAACAAAACAGTTTTTCCTTCCACTTTAAAATTTTTCTGCAAAGTTTTGAAAGTATTGGTTTAATTCTGTTATGGCATGAAGATTGTATAACTATCTATAGCCACCAGACTGTTTTAAATCCTGAAGAGAGCTGCATTTTAATATTGTTTTATTCATTGTATTGTGTTTCATGATTTTCAGCTATTTTCTCACAGATATGATTTCATACATTTATGTTAAACTGCTACATTTAAAGTAAAGTGAGATCATAATTTCTTTTAAAACCATCTTACAGCTGGATGCACTGATACAGAGGGGATTGGGTTTGTTAATGGCCACTCATAGCAATTAAATACAATAGAGGAGTTGTTCCTTGCCTTAGGTGCAGTTAGTAAGCATTCAAAGCATAAGAGTATGAAATGTTCCATCCTATTGAACTTCATGTGGTTAGCTTTGGTCGGTCAGGGAGGATCAGAGATCGCACTTGCAAGTTATGAGGACAGAATCAGATTGGCTGTTAGGCAGTTCATCTTTCCCCAGAGAATATGCACTCATGACATTGATTGCCAGCTTTTACAATTAATGGGGTGGCACGGTGGCACAGTGGTTAGCATTGATGCCTCACAGCATTTGTTGAAGTACCCTCTGTCATGCACCAACATTGCTATTCTTCTCATTCCGCTCATGCGTTTCAATATGAGAGTGAATAGTTACACACCAGGCTCACATTGTCCTGATCCTTTGAAGGATGATGAACCCTCAGCAGCATGTGTGCTTTATGAGATGTGATGCTGAGTGGAGGAGGGTATCTCAACATCAGATATCAAGCATCTCTCCAGCATCCCAGTCAACACAGCACCCTACAAGAACCAGGAACTGTTGCATGATCCTCAGTGGTCTTGAGCTGTATGGCTTTAGTGTGACAAGGCTTTTCAGGGAGATCCATTTCAAGCAATGTAACAATGCACTCTGTGTAACATCGATGGTGAATCAGATAGTTCACACTTGGGACACAGCAGCCCAATGACATTCCGCTGCTGTGAATCCATTGAGAGATGACTCAGTTGTCTGTGATGCAATCTTCCAGATTACACTGACATCTGGCACTCTCAATTAGGGATCTTTTTTCCTTACCTTAATGTGTATGCAGACCACCTGAGCGTGGTGATGTCACAAACTTGCCTGCCACATATTAAAATGCTTCCTCTTTAACACAGATATTGCGCCCTCATGGCCAACCTTGGCCTTTGCCAAGTCCAAAATCCAGACACGTCACAAAGCCCTCAAGCTATGTGTCATTGCTAATAAAGAGCACACTTCAGCTTCAGTACATCCTCATTGCTATCCCATTCCTCCCCTCCACATGGTCTGAAGCAACCATGTGCACTTCCAAATCATCCTCAAAGCCTCTATTGCCCACCAGAAATCACCATTTGGAATTAGCATCAATGACCTTGGTTCATGTGAGAGGATGCACTGTGCTCCATTGCTAGTTTGTGATAAGGGTCTTGTCCCCACTAGACAGAGAACCACAGGGTGAGAGACACTCAAGGTTGGATGTTTAAGTGCCAGAACAGTAATATGGCGGCACTATAGCACAGTGGTTAGAATTCAGATTCTAAAATACATTACACTGCAAGCCTATGTTTTAAAACCAGACTCACTATCACACTCTACCAGTAAATACTTGTGAATACCCACTGCTGCTTTACAGCGCCAGGGACCCGAGTTCAAATCCCGGCTTGGGTCTGTGTGGAGTTTGCACATTCTTCCCATATCTGTGTGGGTTTCCTCCGGGTGCTCCGGTTTCCTCCCACATTCAGAAAGACATGCTGGTTAGGTGCATTGATCCGAACAGGCACCGAACTGTGGTGCCTAGGGAAATTTCACAGTAACTTCATTGCAGTGTTAATGTAAGCCTTACTTGTGACTAATAAATAAACTTTTAAACTTTTTTATGGCTGAGAGGAGCCACACTTCATCACTTTGAGGTGGCAACGTGTTCCCACTTATTGCTGAGCTTAGCAGATGTACACTCTGGAAGTCAAAAATGCAGTTGGCTGACAGCAATGCACACAAGCTCTGAGAATGAAAATCCTGCTGAGAGACAGAGAGCACATGGAGTTGCATGATACGTGACCCTTCTCCACGTGTAAACACATGTTTCCTTATACACTGCATCTTCATCTTTCAAGAATGCAGATAACATAGGAGAACACTTTTGCCTCAGTCTTACGTAGCTAAGAATAATCATGACATGACCCTGCAAAACATGTGAACGAGATTTGTTTCACAGGTACACTTAACATTAAGGTTAAGTTGTCACTGATGTTGAGAATATTGTAAAAAGGGGCACCAACTGTGGTGATATGGATGGTCTGCCTACGTCTGCTGTGGAGCAGATTGTGTGTGCTGTGCTCACTGGATTGTGACCCCGAGCCTAGAACCAGCTCCCACTGAGCTGGTTCTCTGCGCTGATGGAAAGTGTGGGTGAGCACTGTGATAGGTCTTGTATGGCACTCTCCTCTGATTCCTCATCCAAGGTGTCCTCAGGTCTGGAATTGCGGGCCTGGCTTGTGGATACCATTGGGCACTTTCCAGCGATGCCGATGAGAGAAAGTAGAGATAATTAGTGCATGGCAGGTGACTCTAAAATAGGACAAAGCACTCACAGTGTGGTTGTCTGAGGGATGAGCTGATGCAACATCCTCACTTCGGTGTGCGCCACCATCCTCACCATTGGTGCAGGCATAGGCAACATCTTCTCCGACCAACTCGATGGCTCTATTTTCGATCTTTGTGAGGCGCTTGATGTCAGGCACTCCATCCCTAGTCTGCAACCTGTTCCTTTTATTACGCACGAGCTTATCCTGCATGAAGATAGGCAGAGAAGATATGAGCAAGGCACATGCCAAGGCAGATAGTGAGGATGCCTGTCATGTATGGTTGTTGAGGATATGATGTCCAGTGAAGATGAGGCCTGACAGAGATGTATGTGAGAGTGAATAGTGATGTCCTTTGAGCTGGCAGTGAGTGAGATGCCGATGAATGTGCAATGGGCTTGTGAGTTGAAAGTGATGTGATTGTGGACTTAACCTGGTGGCATGGATAAGACTAATCATCCACTTCCTGCACTGGGTGACAGTCTTCTTCAGCACCATGTTGGCAATGATCACCACTACCATCACCTCCCAAGCTGGATTGGTCACCTTGTAGATCTTCTGAGGCCAGAGCAGGGGTAGAGGACATGGCTGGGGGCCTCAACTGTGTCCAGCAGATACTCCAGTGAGGCATCACTGAATTTGGAGGCTGCCATCATTTTGGGTTTCAGGGCCGTGTCTTCAGTGGAGCAGTTCTGGGCAGTTGACTTTGAGAAGACCATGCGTGGCTGCATTTTAAATATGGCATCCAGAGTGAGGAGTGGGTGAATCAGAGGCTGCCTGCAAGCGACCCAGCGTGTTTCACATGTACACATAATTAATGAGGTGGGGAGTTGATGATATGGTGTGATAACCCACTATTGCAGTCAATGGCTAGAATGCCATTTTTCATGCCCACTCCTGTACCTGGTGCAGTGGGGGGGGAACACCCTGCCCACTGCCACAGGAGATTCACTGAATTGAATTGATTTGATTTATTATTATCACATGTATTGGGATACAGTGAAAAGTATTGTTTCTTGTGAGCTATACAGACAAAACATACCGATCATAGCGTACATAGGGGAAAAGGGTAGGGTGCAGAATGTAGTGTTACAGTTACCGATAGGATGAAGGGAAAGATTAGCTTAATATGTGATAGGACTATTCAGAACTTAGATGGCAGCAGGGAAGAAGCTGTTCTTGAGTTGGTTGGTATGTGCTCTCAGACTTTTGTATCTTTTTCCTGACGGAAGAAACATAGAAGGTCGGAGCAGGAGGAGGTAATTTGGCCCTTCGAGCCTGCTCCGCCATTCATCACGATCATGGCTGATCGTCCAACTCAATAGCCTAATCCTGCTTTCTCCCCTTTCTCCTGCTTTCTCCCCTTTCTCCTGCTTTGATCCCATTCACCCCAAGTACTATATCTTCATTGTTTTGGCACCAACTGCTTCCTGTGGTAATGAATTCCACAGGCTCACCACTCTTTGGGTGAAGAACTGCCTCCTCACCTCCATCCTAAATGGTCTACCCCGAATCCTCCGACTGTGACCCCTGGTTCTGGATTCCCTCACCATTGGGAATATCTTTCCTGCATCTACCCTGTCTAGTCCTGTTAGAATTTTATCAGTCTCTATGAGATCCCCCTCATTCGTCTGAACTCCAGCCTAGTCAATCTCTCCTCATATGAGAGTCCCGCCATCCCCGGAATCAGCCTAGAAACGTTCACTGCACTCTCTCAAGAGCAAGAACATCCTTCCTCAGAAAAGGAGATCAAAACTGCACACAATATTCTAGGTGTGGCCAAGAAGGTGGAAGAGAGTATGTCCGGGGTGCGTGAGGTCCTGATTATGCTGGCTGCTTTTCTGAGACAGCGGGAAGTGTAGATGGAATCAAAAGTAAAGTTTATTTATTAGTCACAAGTAGACTTACATTAACACTGCAATGAAGTTACTGTGAAAATCCCTAGTCACCACACTCTGGCGCCTGTTTGGGTACACTGAGGGAGAATTTAGCATGGCCTATTCACCTAACCTGCACATCTTTGGATTGTGGGAGGAAACCGGAGCACCCGGAGGAAATCCACGCAGCCACAGGGAGAATGTGCAAACTCCACACTGACAGTGAAGCAAACTGGGACTTGAACCAGGGTCCCTGGTGCTGTGAGGCAGCAGTGCTAACCACTGTGCTACTGTGCCACCCCATGGATGGGAAGCTGGTTTGTGTGATAGACTGGGAAACTTCCACAACTTTTTGTAGTTCCTTGTGGTCTTGGTCAGAGCAGGAGCCATACCAGGCTGTGACACATCTGGAAAGGATGCTCTCTGTGGTGCATCTGTAAAAGTTGGTGAAAGTATAGTGGACATGCCAAATTTCCTCAGCTGGTATTTATATTAATTTTTTTTTTGAAATATCCAGTGCAAATCAGATGCAAGAATTAAAAGTGCCTAAAGGACAGAATTAAAGAAAAACAATTTTTTAAAACCCAGAATCTAGAAATTCACCATCACCTGGCAATTTAAAAATTTAGGGAAAGTTTTTGTGCTAAAGGACTGGTGGGTAAAAAATTTGACTCCCTTCTGTAAAAAAAGGGAAAGCTTTGAAATTATAGCTATAAAATCAGTTCATTTGTCTGTGAATTAACCAGCCTGCATTTTCTAAACAAAAAATGGCAGAGTTCCATCAAACTGGATCTCTCACTGTGTACTGCATGCAATTTTCCGTGGGTGAGGAATGCTGACAGTAAGATCTCAAACAGGCTGGAATTTACTTTAGGAATTGACTTGAGGTGGACACGGGGTAAAAAATGAAGCATTTTTGTCTTTTGTTATTTTCTGACCTGCGTTTTATTGTGGGTTGCAGATTGTGGACTGACCAACTGGGCTGGGGAAATTTCAGATAACATCCACAACTATGCAGAGGATCACGATGATCTTCACAAGATCTCCTCACAGGTCTTGGACAAGGGGCTAGGATTGGTTTCTGTGGGCTGCAAATTATGGTACAGGAATATGCACTTTAGTCTGGAAGTTGGTAGGCAAATGATTTGTATCTGAGTTTCCATTAATAACAGAGAAGTTAATATGTTAATTGTTTAAACAGCTAAACTTTCTATTTCAACACTTGAGAACGACAGACAAATCCAGACTTGTTTTGCATGCATATTCTGAATACTGGAAATGACAGCCAGTTTTGTTCATGTAATTAAAATTGATAAGTTTGTTACTCTTTGCTCTGACATGTCTTCATACATTCTTAAATAGATATACTCATATATTTGACATGTATCAAAGAATTGAGGTAGCCTGCAGCGTTGGTTTTGATTGATAACTGTGTCTGAAACTTGTTTGAAGGTCTTAGGAAGACTGTGGTTTCCTATGGTCTTAGCCTCTGGTTGTGAATGTATTAGAAATTGCCTGAGCACAATTAGTCAGTCCGCAGTTGATTGCCAGGAGAGGTTTTGAGCTGCCTTGACTGATATGATGGTCGTTTTCTCATATAACATACTTTCAAGGATTAGGTTATGCTGAATGATAGCTAGGAGGGAGTATTTTGGTTGTTTTGATACATCAGGAAGAATAGAAAAGTATTGAAATTACTCTAAATTTACTTTACATTTACCTCATCTATGTTAAAGAAAATATATAATCAGTCTGTCCACTAAAGTTGAGGATAATCCCAAACCAGCGAGTGGTTCATTCTGCTCAGCTTTGTGTTTAATCTTTGGGCCTATCTGTCATTTATCTAGATACTGGGCAGGCATAAACCCAGTGTGGGTTATAGAGGACGTATTTGGTTTATAGGACTGATCAATGATCCTCGTGTAGAATATTCGGTATAACGCTCAAAAATGTGACAGTTATGGTTGCATCCTATTTTGGGACATTCTAAAGTGCAGCTGTCAATTCCAAATTATGCCCATGTAAAATGGGCGTCCAAGATAATTGCTAAGGAATCAGCTGTGGGTGATAGTTGATTTGAGCCGTAAAGTAAGTAAGTAGATCCTGTTGTTTTAAATCTCCGAGGAAAAACAATACTTCGTCTGATTTGTTTTTCGTTCTGCTGTTTACATTTCCCTGAACCTTTGTAACAAATGTCCCATTTTTACTTGCTTCCCCCTGCTGCACTAGCACCCAATTGGTTTTTCTTATGGGAATCCCCCTATTTGACATCGTTGGAAGGAATGGAGGGTGACAAAGTGAAAAGTGAACATTTTCCCACAGCTCCAAACCTACTGTCACTCAGCTTTATGATCAGGAGGAAATGTTAAGAAATGACGATAATATAATTGTTTTTGTAAGTCAGCACTGTTTTGTAGACATCAATAGATATACTGCAGCAGAGCAAGAAGAGGAGGAGAGGTTGCCTTGGGTGCACAGCAAGTTAAAGGAAAGATGATATCTAACAGATGGTATCAGAGGAAATTGCTTCCTGCAGTACATTCTCTCTGTTGTTTTCAGTGCAATATAATTTATATGACCCTGTTTTGACTTTAATCCACTCCTTGCTGTATTAACTTGTCTCTTAAGACAGCATTTGTTGCATATATGTTTTGCGTCTTACACCTTTCCGTGATATGCATATGGACAGCTACTTCATCTTTATGTTTACATACAACACCATCTAATTTCTTTTCTGGCCTTTCTTACAGTTGGCACATACTTGACCAGTTCACTGTTGGCCATTTTACAAATGAGTTCCTGAGATTCATTTGTGATCTATTATTCTTGATAACAAAGGAATGTCAGCCAATAACGTTTAGGGGTGAAAATTCAACTGTGCATTTTGCAGTTCATTAAAAAAAGATAGAATATTACATACAGTCTGCGAATGCACATTTTTATGAAATGCACGCAGCAGGGCAGGAGTGGGTGCAGCAGAAGTTTATCTCATTATTGCCTTCAGCCATTCTTTCCTTGGATGTAATGTTCAACTTTTTTATCCTATTGCCGAAAGACCAACTCAACACATCCTGTTTTCCTTTTCCTCCCATGTCAAGGAACAGTTACAATTAATAAACATCAGTAAATATTTGTTTGGGGTTTTAGCACTTTGATTTTTGGTTCTTAAGGAAATAACATTTATGGTAGAACTTTCTGCATGTTATGAAACATTCCAATAATGGTGTTTGTTTAATTACTGCACAATAAATTAATTACTTTGCAGACACCTTTCCGAGGTTTGTAAATATGATTAATGTAGAGGCTTGCTCAATGTTCACTGAGTGCAATTATGGGTGTCTATTTTGATGTGCGGCAGGCGACCTCAATCATTTTGACTATTGGTCCTCATTTGAATCTCATAGGCAAGTTGACTGCATATTTATAGCATTTATGAGCAACATGCCAATTTGTGGAGTGGAATATTCAAGATTTCTCCCACCAATAGCAGTACCAAAACAGTCCAGTAATTGCAAAAGAACCCTCATAAAACAAGTACACTGTCAAATCTGTCTATCGGTACAGGACTGTGCTGTGGGGCCTATGCAACCCCCATAATAAAGTTCCGAAGTTTGACTGGGGGTAGAGTGCGAGGTGAGGGGGGGGGGGGGGTGGTTTGTGGCCTAATAAAGACATGGGCAAGGAGGAAGGGGGGATAGGCGAGTGCTCACAATGGCATGCAGAGGGGCAAGAAGGTGGATAAGGATGATGAACACTGGAAAGCAGAGGGAAAACCGAGGGGAGGGAAGCTGGACACTGACAAGGCTGCACGAGAAGCTCACATACAAGGGGGTCAAAGGGATACCACTTTGGAAGGGGATGCTGGAAGACTCCAGATGCAGTGGTTAGAGTTCTGAGTGGGGCATGGGGCCTCCCAGATGATGGGCTCAGGGGAAACTTTGTTACATTTTGCTCTGAAAGATCTTAACAATAAAAGCAATAAAAAAGAACCAATTTTAGCCCCACTTTTTCAGAGCAGGAAAGGTGGATATTAAAAAGAAAAAAGATATTGGTTTCCACTTGTTTGTTGAATTTTCGCTAATTTTAAACATAGACTCGCCTATTATCAGAGAAATCAATAATACTAATCAAGTTCATAATTTTGTCTCCCTAATGCAGACAGGTGGCTGGAATATCACAGGTCCTTGGGATGAAGACAACTTCATGGAAGTGCTAAAAGTAGTCTCTGGGACATACAGAGCTGTTCCTTTTTTCACAGTCTATGTTAGTGCAGACTCCAAAAGTTCCAACAGCAATGTCATCCAGGTATGTATGCTAGTAGTGTGTGAAACTGTTAAAAACATTACTCAATATGTAAAATGTGTAAATATTCATGTTTATTTATGAATATATATGGTGGAACTTGACATTTAAGATGACCCATTCTTCTGTGTAAAAACGATCTCAAAATTGCTTCCTCATTAGAGGGAGATTGCAAGATGCAATGTAGTGTTCATAATTACAGATCTCTTGTTAATGGTTGATGAATTAAATCCAATTGTTTCCATGTTATGTAAGCTAGCACAGATTGTCAATCGCTGCTGATGGAAAAGACCAAGTGCTAGTCTCAGTTCAAGGGATTTGAACTTGAATTTCGTAATCACAAATTGCTCCTTGTATGCCTATCTCAGAAATTTCTCGTAATTTGTCTATTGATAAATCTTGATCACTTCAAGAAAGATAGCTTTTATTTTTTTCATTTTAAGAGGGATGATGGAAGAATTTATTGTCTGTAATAACTATTTCAGAACACTTCCTATCAATGGTCTAATCCCTGCAAAATACCTTGGTAACTTTTCAGACCAGTCTGAGTATAATTAGCAAGTGAATGGAGATGATTAGTAGGTGTAATTACATTGAACTGTGAGTTTGCACCTGCCGGTTAACGTAAGATAAAGTACATGCCTCATGTTATGGGGAAATTAAGAGATGCACAGGTGCATCATAGGAAGACCAGTTATAATGAGTTGTGTGCTGGTTCCTGGATTCACTGGTTTTACACCTCCATAAATACACTTTTAGCAGTAGAGTGGGTATAATAGCACAGTGATTATGTTACTGGACTAGTAAATTCATTGATTTATGCTTAAAGATCCAGGGATATGAGTTTAAATCACATCATGGCAGCTGGAGAATTTAGATTAAGTTTGTTCAATAAATCTGGAATACAAACTACTCTTGGTAACAATGACGTTAAAAAATTGATATGGAGATGCCGGCGTTGGACTGGGGTAAACACAGTATTAGTTTTAACAACACCAGGTTAAAGTCCAACAGGTTTATTTGGTAGCAAATGCCACTAGCTTTCGGAGCGCTGCTCCTTCGTCTGATGGAGTGGATATCCACTCCATCTGATGAAGGAGCAGCGCTCCGAAAGCTAATGGCATTTGCTACCAAATAAAGCTATTGGACTTTAACCTGGTGTTGTTAAACTTCTTACTGTGTTAAAAAATTGGACAGCTGTAAAAGCCAAACTGGTTCACTAATATCCCTTAGGGAAGGAAATCTTCCATTTATTTTTCCCCAGGCCGGGCCTCCATGTGACTCCAGACCCACAATGTGGTTGACTATTAACTGCCCTCTGAAATGGCCTAGTAAGTCATTTGGCTCATACAAATCATGACAAAATATTAAGAATCAAACTGAGGTGCAGTACATGTTAAAACACAGCCAATCCAGTCAACGTGGCAGAATCCTGTTCGCTAACTTATGGGGACTTCTGCCAAAACTGGGATACATTAGTGAACCAAATGGGCTTTTCCAGCTGTCCCATAGCATAGTCAAAAAATAGTCTGATATAGTCACACTGACATAAGTATATCTTTCAACCGATACCTCTGATCCCGCTGCCACCAATCATGGGTATATCCTGTTTCACCAGCAGATCCACGAAGGTGATGGCACAGGGGTATATAGTCAGGAGGGAACCCTCATTATTAACACTGGGCTGTCATGCCATCAGTCAACCATGGGAAAGGAAACCTCTTGGTAATTACCATCTAATATCCTCCCTCAGCTAATGCTTCAAGAAACATCTTCTTCTTATTGTCAGAAGTATGGATGTTCACTACTGACTTCAACTTCTCAGATAATGCAGCAATCTCTGCCTGCGTGCAGATCTGGACTTCATTTAGGCTCTGGCTGAAAAGTGTCAAGTGACATTCACATCAGACAAGTACCAGGCAGTGACCATCTGCAACATGAGAGAGTTTAACCACCAAACTACTGACATTGCTAAATCCCCCACCATCAACATTCTGGATGTCATTGTTGATCAGAAACATAATTGGAACCTCCACATAAATACCAAAGCTAGAAGGGAAGATCAGAGACACCGTGTATTCAATAGTGAGTAATTCACTGCATGACTCTACAAAGCCTTGCTACCATTTATAAGGCACAAGTCAGCAGTGCGATGGAATATTTTCCATTTGCCTGGATGAGTACAGCACAGAAAGCACACCATATAGGCAAAAGCAGTCTGTTTGATTGTCAACCTCATCCACCACCTTAAACATGCACTCTCTCCATGACTATGGCACTCTGGCTGCAATGTGTACTATTTACAAATCACACTGTCTTTTTAGACAGCAAGTTCCAAACAGGTGACCTCTGTCACTAAGTAGAACAAATGCAGCAGACATGGATCCCTCAAAGTTGCACATCACCCTGACTTGGAAATATACTGTCATTCCTTCATCCTCTGGATCAAAGTTCTGGAGCTATCTACCGAACAGCACTTATGGGTATACCTGCACTACAGGGACTGCAGCAGTTCAGGAAAGTGATTCACTTCCTCCTTCTTAAGGACTTTTCAGGGATGGGTAATTAATATATTGATGCCCACATTCCATGAGTGACATGAAAAGAAAAATGTTGTGGCTTTTATTTTCTCTTTCAGGTTGATCAATCAGGCTTGTTTCTTCCATCTCGTGATTACTACTTAAACAAAACAGCAAATGAAAAGGTAATGTATTGGTGCAAATTTATTTCATTTTGCTTCTTTTTGTTTCATCTTTTAAGGTTTTTTGCAGCAGGGAAAGGAGGAGGTGGATGCAAGGAGTAGTAAACATTTATTTTGATTTAGGATTAAAAGTTTAAGTTATATGAAGATTTGAACATATGTCTAATTACATATTCGTGACCTACCTTGTGTTGTAACTATTTAATTGACATGCAGTTTCCAATTGCCTACTAACTAACTAACCAAATTTAATTATTTTACAATATATAGACCAGTAAATGTGAGGTTTAAAAACAGCCTTGTGTCAAATTACAGATCTAACTTTTAAAAAATTATGTATGTAAATATATTGTATAGATAGTTTTAGGAGGTTGTGTAAAATTAGACGTGTAAAATTTAGCTGAATAAGTATTTCCTGATGAGCTGTGCCATTTGGAAATTTCATTAAGTATTGAGGAAAGCATCATTGGGAGTTGAAACTGCTGGATCATCATAAGCCTGAATTTAGTATGCAGACACTAACATTGTGTATCCGATTTTGAAATATAATGGAAATAAGCTTCTGCAAAATTTCCCTTATTTTTATAGAATCCCTACAGTGCAGAAGGAAGCCATTCGGCCCATTGAGTCTGCACCCACTCTCCGACAGAGCATCCCACCTAGGCCCTATTTATCCCACTAATCCCCCTAACCTACACATCTTGGGACACTTAAGGGACAATTTAGCATGGCCAATCGACCTAACCTGCCCATCCTTTGGACTGTGGGAGGAAATTGGAGCACACGGAGGAAACACCATGCAGACACAGGGAGAACATACAAACACCACACAGACAGTCAGCCAAGGTGGGAATTGAACCTGGGTCCCTGGCGCCGTGAAGCTGCAATGCTAACCACTGTGCCACCGTGCTGCCCTATTATGGACCTCTTCTTTGACTAGATGTTGAGATGGAGCAGCTCTTGAGATGATGTCCCTGGAATTTTTCTTTTCTGTCTCTATAAGGGTAGAACCTTGGCAACAGAGGTGGTCAGGGCCTGCCTGCTTTCTGTTTCCTGGTCAGCTTCTGGGAAGTAGGAGTAAAAATTGAGTGAGGGAAAAATGCTGTTTTGGTGAAAAGCAACAGCAGCACCAATTGGAAGTTCCACCTTGGCTCTGCTGTGTACTTTGATGTCGCTGTGCATACTGAACAGAGAAAGAATAGAGGCTGTAAGAAGGATTGACATCTTATAAGCGCCTACCAATGTTGTACTTCACTTTGGGTGGAATCACAAATGAGCTTTCCCAATGAGGAGGCCTAAGCCTGGAGAGCAGCCAACTGTTTGTTGTCTTTGTCTCTGTCATGAGGAGTTGTGCTGCAAATGGTGATCAATCTGCCATCTCTTCTAAGTTAGTTTGGTTCATTTTTGGGGAGGATACAGCTGCTTGAACTAGAGTACTGTGGTCCTGAGCCAAGAATGTTCTCGGAGCTGCTCTTGTTCCACTGCCCTATCATCACCAAAGGTGCAGCCGCAATGTTTCTGCTGCATTTCTGGAAAATAATGGTATTAGAGCAAGAACAACTTTGAGGAAATTATCAGCCCTGGTTTCTCCACCCCCAGATTATTGACTGAACAAAATATACATTCATAGATGTCCTAATGTCCCTTCAAATTGTTTCTGTTTAATGTGTTTAATCTTGAGTACTGCACTTTTTCAAATGTTTTATAGGTACTGAATGCATATCTGGAGTATATGGTTGAACTGTGTGTCCTTCTGGGAGGAGAACGTAATTCAACCTACACTCAGATGCAGCAAATATTGGAGTTTGAAACTATCCTTGCAAATATCACAGTTCCCCAGGATGAACGTAGGGATGAAGAGAAGATATACCACAAGATGACCATTTCAGATTTACAGGTACCTAAATACAAAAACTTTGGATTGAATTGGATATGTTATGCTGCATTGCTGAACAACAGCAACAAGTTGGAAATCTAAGAAAAAGTTGCATCAAATTGATATCATAAAATTACCGGGAAAGCCTATAACTGAAATGCAATTCTGAAACTTTTCTTGCGTGGCAATGAAATTGTTATTCTGCAGTCATCATGCAAAAGCTTCAGTTTAATTGTACAAACCAATAATGTTATGTCACGTGTTCCAAATGTCAGTATTTTTGTTAGGGAGCCCTGTAATATTTGGATTTAAAAGAAGTTCTTGAGTGCTGCAGCTTGCAATAAAAAGTGGAAATTTGTGATAATGGCAGGAAAGTTGGCTAATTGCTCATAAGTGATAGCTGGATAAAGCTACTCTATTTCATGTTGAAGAGTTGTAAGTCTTGCTGTAGGAGGTGCAATGAAAAAGGCACACCATTTGGGATGAAGGGCACCTTCCAGATTATTGCTCCCATGGAGAGGGATTTCTCATGCAGTCACTGCAGTTACCCAGGCCTAATGTATCTGGCTGCAAACGAGAAAATAATTTACTGGAATCAAGAGGAATGTGAACATAATTATACCCATTAATTTTGCTCACATTTCCTGTGGGGTCCAACCTTTGCTTGTAACTGATGTAGCCTCTGGAAGATACTTTATCAAGCATTGCCCTCTACTATTGCTCTTTTGCATATGTTCTCTAATTGTGCCTGACATGTTTTTCTTGGGGTGGTCCAAACTGCAGTGCTTCTCTGTTGTTTGGGGTTTTCTTGGTGGGGCCAGCAGCCATGGATGCCAAAATTGGCACTTATCTCCTAAATAATGTAGGCCCTGTGGTCAATGAAATCATCCTGGCTATTTCCTGGATAGTGACCAAAGACAGTCAAAATAATGTTACTGTGGACAAATACCACCTCCTTTCACTGATGCAAGCCATTCTTGCTTAATGAAGGTTGTAGAATCAATAAGAAACCCTGATGCCCACACAAATACCATTTTTACCTTCCTGGAAAACTGCCATTCAGCAAAAGTAATATGCATTGTGCGAATGATTTGTCTCTTTCACAGGAAAAAGGTGATGAAGATGTCACCCGTGTAAACATGCAGTTTGTCCCTTCCCTGATACCTAAGTATTGCAAACTGCATGATACAACAGATGTCTCCTGAGGTCACGAGAAACAAGCCATTGTAAAACCCTTTAGGTTGTCAGTTTGCCGGCTTGTGTCTCTCCTTGCCTCAGGATTTATTTTAAATAAATGATTCACCCAGATCTGAAAGCACTTTGGCCTAGAAAGTCTGCGAGGATTCTCCAGATTTGACAATATAATCTTGGTATGAGATTTGTGGGGGTAAATGGTAATATACATTATGCTATGATGAGACATTTCATGGCTGACTGCAGAATGTTGATGATATTCATTAAAGCCGTAAGTTGGTAATGAACTTCATAATAGCCTTTGACATTTTCAGGAAACTCCCTGGCAGACAGTCCAATGAACTCAGCATTACTGGTGTTCTCCAGTCATCTTTCTTTTCTTAGCTAGGCTGCAGAAGTCTGCATCTTATTTCTCTTCAGAAGTACACAAGACGGCTGTCAGCTCATTCCTTATCCTTCCTTGCCACTTCTACTTGGTCTGATTGGTGATCCCATAATAGAATGCCCTCCAAATCACTCACTATATGGGTCATGTGGTGGAGAGTAAGATGCAGTGAAGGTTATCTTCATCAGTCTATCTGACTTCAGTGGTTTGAGTTTTTTAATTAATTCAAGATGCACTGCAGGAACTCACCATGGCTCTTTAAGCAGCGCCTTCCAAGCCTCCAACCGCTACCATCTAGAAGGACAAGAACAGCAGATAGCTGGGAACACCACAACCTGGAAGTACCCTTCCAAATCACTCACCATTCTGACTTGGAAATATATTGCCATTCCTTCATTGTTGCTGGGTCAAAATCCTGCAACTCCTTCCCTAACAGCACTGTGGGTGTACCTCAACTCAGGGACTAAAGGGGTTCCAAAAAGCAGCTCTCCACCACCTTCTCGATGGCAACTAGGGATGGGCAATAAATGCTGGCCTAGTCAACGATGCCCATGTCCTGTAAATAAATAAAAATAAAAGTTCTGGACTCACCCACAAGAAGAAACATCCTTTTCATGCCTACATTTTCAAGACTGTCCAAGATCTTGGTACCCTTCAGTCAAATCACCCCTTGCTCTTCCAAACTCCAGTGGAAACCAGTTCAGTTTGTCAAACCTTTCCACATAAGACAATCTGCTCATTCCAGATATCAACCTAGTAAATCTCCTCAGAATCACCTCCAACGCATTTATATCCTTCCTTAAATAAGGAGACCAAAACTCCACAGACTATTCAAGATGTGGTCTCAGCAATGCCCTGTACAACTGAAGCATAACTTACTTTTATTTTCAATTCCTCTCGTAATAAAATATAGCATTCTATCAGCCTTTTAAAATACCAGCTTACTAACTTTTTATAACTCATGCACTAGAAGAGCTTGATCCATCTGCACCTTGGGATTCTGTAGTCTCCATTTAAGTAATTGTAATGACTTCAATCAGGCCACTGAGGTTGGCCTATTGGAATATGAATTCCCTGATTAAAGAGTTTCCTTTCCGCT
Source organism: Mustelus asterias (assembly GCF_964213995.1). Taxonomy (NCBI): domain Eukaryota; kingdom Metazoa; phylum Chordata; class Chondrichthyes; order Carcharhiniformes; family Triakidae; genus Mustelus; species Mustelus asterias. Next base: position 33,500,133 of record NC_135803.1, on the reverse strand, counting down.
TTGTCTTTTGTTTCGGGCGGGTCCCCTCCTTTTAGGGAGCTGCCCTTTTTGAGTTGTCCCTAAGTTAAGCTGATTTCATTATTGTTGAACACAAAAAGATGTTCCTAATTAAAAAAAGTCAATTGATGAGCCAATCAGGGAGTCTTTTCCTTGTATTTAACCAGGGATGCCAGTTCCTCTGGGACTCCCCAAGGTAGACTGTTAGCGCTCTGTGCACTGCTGTTGGAATTATAAATAAAGGGATTTTGGTGAAGGGACCTCTGCCTCTGAAGACTTATTACAGTAATACTCTGCTTTTTTATTCTTGTTGCCAAACTGAACAATTTCGTATTTTCCCACACTATACCCCATTTGCCAGATCTTTGCCCACTCACTTGAACTATCTATATAGTCTTCAACCCCATTGTGTCTTCTTCACAACATAGTTTCCTACTTATGATTGTGTCATCTGTAAATTCAGCTACTGTGCCTTTGCTCCTCTCATCTAAGTCACTGATATAAATTGTTGGCAAGATTTGTTTATAACTGCAGTATATTGTTGGAAACTAACTAAATAATAATTATTGAAGGTAGAATGAATGATTTAGTTGTTATCTCCAATAAACTAATTTCTCTTTGGATAACTTGGTAATTGGAAAGGAACTTGCTTCTATTTGCATAGGTTTTCAATTATGGAGCTTCTTTGTGCTTTCTTTCCCTCAGAATTTAGCTCCTGCCATTGACTGGTTGGATTATTTATCATTTGGACTGGCGCCTCTGGACCTGAATGAAACAGAACCAGTAGTTGTCTATGCCAAAGAATATCTGCAGTTGGTGTCTGATCTTATTAATAATACTGACAAGAGGTAATTGCAGATAGCTTGTTCATTAGTACATAATGCTTTGTATAATCCTTTGTATCAGAAGGAGTCCATCTTAAGACAACAGAAAATAAGCAAGTAGTTACACAATTATTTTCTAACAAATAAAATGTCCCCAGATTAGGTTTTGAAAGCCGAAACATGCAAAGTAAAATCACCCCCAAAAAAGGTTTTCTGTGTAGCAGATGAGCATAAACTCAGCTGTTCCTTCATTAAACAGGTCTGGGATCCCTGACGTTATTATGATCTCACACATAGACTCCCCGTCCAGTTGGCTGCTGCAATGGAAAACTTGCCCAATTTCTGATGTGTCAGCCACATTTAAAGCAATGCTTCATTCCCTATTGCAAGTTGGAGGTATCTGCAAGTAGTGAGCAACAGCATTGGCCACTTCAAGACCTGAACAGGCCCAAGTGCGGGTAGGCTGACTGACGTGTTGCCCACCCACTGTAATTTGAGAGACAGTTTGGAAGGTGGTGGGTAGGCCACTCATTTTAGTTTGCAAGCACCCCAAATCCCACCATGACCATTGAAGGAATTTAAGTTCAGTTAATCAATACATTTGGAATAACATGAGTTTCATTCATAATGAACATGAAACTGCCAGATTGTCGTAAAAATCCATCTGGTTCACTAACTCCTCATAAGGGAGGAGATCTGGTCTTGCCTGGACTGGCCTATAAGTGACCCTGTACCCACAGCAAAATGGTTGAATTGGCCTTGCAAACCGCTCAATTGTATCTGGCTTGTCACCACCTGCTCAAGGGCATATAGGGATGGACAATAAATGCCAACCTTGCCAGCAACACTCAGATGCTAAGATAGAATTTTAAAAATCAATGCTCTATTGCTTAAAAAGTTAGCCAAGGATAACATTTTAATTAATTGTTTCTAGAACTTCATTGAAATTTAAACCTCAGATTAGGTATAAAATAGATGTTTTGATAGTCAAGCTTGTTTTTATTTTGTATTAATATTTGAGTTTGTGTGCGAAACATGTTTTACAATTGGTAATGAAAAATGACATGCAGTTGCTGAAGGCAACCCTAATCATATGGGTTATTTGTTAAGCCATTAGTACCATGTTTTCAGTACAGACTCATAATTCAGATAAAATCTGAGCTGGACACTCTGCAACCCACCCCACATCAGTAAATCGGAACCATTGCCCTTAAATGTGCACCTGTCCGAATCTGTCATTGTGTTCCGAGTTTTTTTTCAGAATCCCTACAGTGCAGAAGGAGGCCATTCAGCCCATCGAGTCTGCACCGACAACAATCCCACCCAGGACCTATCCCCGTGACCCCATATATTTACTCTGATAATCACTTCGACACTAAGGGGCAATTTATCATAGCCAGTCAACCTTTGGAGTGTGGGAGGAAACCGGAGCACCCGGAGGAAACTCACGCAGACATGGGGAGAATGTGCAAACTCCACACAGACAGTGACCCGAGGCTGGAATTGAACCCAGGTCCCTAGCACTGTGAGGCAGCAGTGCTAACCACTGTGCCACCATGCTGCCCATGTTAAAGCTGTTCTGTTTGCTGCAGCATATTCTAATTGTTTTTCCGGCAAATTATGGCATGAATTTTCCACTGGAAGATCTGGTGACATACTTTATGCCTGCATTGGCATACCTTTTAGTACATCAAACCTGTGGCAGTAGTGTCTGAGTTTTAGAACAACTAGAGACCACTCCATCTGACGAAGGAGCATTGCTCCGAAAGCTTATGGTATTTGCTACCAAATAAACCTGTTGGACTTTAACCTGGTGTTGTTAAAACTCTTACTGTTTTAGAACAAACCCAGAGCACTTGAAGTGTGACCTATTTCATCATCAACATATGTAATATGTTAGGGAACTTGGTTGTTAAGGTTTGTCTATCTAAGCAGTGGGTCAGACTCACTAACTAAAGTATGTAAAATGTTTTCACAACATGTAATCTCATTCTGATGCCACTGTGTGCATTGGTTTCTTTGATGCTATCTTAACTCCAGCCATTAACTACAGATGGTGCTGTCTTGCTCCAGTTTTGAGCCATGTAGTTTAATTGGGTTTAGTGAAGTTGAAACAGCCAAGACAAAGTGGTAATTTGATTGTTCTCAATGTTCCTCAGAACTCAATATTCAAACAATTTTAATAATACACACAAAAAGAAATAAAACCGATTTCCCTTTCAAAGTATAAAACAATAAGACAATATATACAGCACATATTTTCATTACTAACCCTTTTCTACCAAGAGGGTAAGTTCTCCTTGATTATTCTTTGCAGCATCTATTTCGAGTAATTTGGAGTTGTGCTTTTACACTCTTTTATGCACATTGTTGTCTCCCAGAACTTTTTCCTTGTCTTTTTCTTCCTTCATGCAGTTGCCTCTTAGTTACATTGGGTTCCAGTTCCATAGGGTCATGGCTGTTTGCTGATACATTCTGGGATATACTGAACCAATTGGGCTTCAATATTTACAGGGGTTGGGAAGGTGGCCCAGTCCTAGAGCAATGATGTAGAGGACCCAACCATTAAAACTTCCCAGACTCTCATTTGACACCAGGGCAGATTCACTACCTGTCCAGTGAGTGGGAGCAGAAATTCTGCACATTGAAATGGCTCCAAGCTGTCATTGGATTCTGTTGGCTTCCACCTAAAGATAGGAAGAGCTAGAGAATCCCTGTTTTTGTTGAGGTTGCAAGGGCTGGAGACTCCTCCTTTGCAGTGCAATCAGAGGTTGGAAAGGACTGCTAATCCTTCCTTGTGATGGTGGATCAGAGGGCTGCGCATTCCCTGAAGATTAGGATATATGGGAGTGTCAAGGACTCCATGAGGGGTTGGGAGACACAGTCCACCTTCTTTTACTATAAGCCTGGATCAGGGCAGTAAGTATTAGGCTGGCTAGGAATGCAGCAGAATTTAGATTTTTGTGATTTCAAACATTTGCTCAATCCTTTGCTTTGTGACGGCATGGCAGGGAGGGATAGTGGCAATTAAGATCAAGGCCCAAGTCCCAGAAAGCTTTTCAATTTGAGGATGTAATGTTTGAGCTCCACCCTGTCTCACCTTTCTATTGGTGACTACCACTTTTCTGGAGTGAAACATTCACTAAACTTTGATGAGCTCGTTGGTTCAGTTTGATTTTAAACTCAGGTTTCAGTGAGGAGTGGATAGTGTTCTTTACACTGTGCTCCCCAGTGGATATAGATCACCCCAAATCCCTTCTTTCATGTGTTCATTCACAGTTTGCTATGCATCATACACCATGGACTAACGATACAACTGTTAACTGTATTTTCCATTACTGCTCAAGAGTCTAGTCGATTAAATTACTTCTAATTATAAATGTTGATGATAAATGCAATGAGGATTGCCGTTTGCCAGCCTGCAAAGAATCTTTCTATGTTGATAGTTTTTGTGGATGGTCATCCTTTTTTCTTTCTACAATGTTCAAACTAATATGCAAGACATTTATTTAGGACATTTTAGATATTTGCAAATGAAAGCTAAAAAACAACTGCTGCTTTGTTGAGTTTTGCAGTAAATAGATGATCAAGTCATGTGATAGTAAACACTATGTCATAAATATAAATTGAATTCCATATATTAGAGCATGGTCTGTGTGTCTAATTTGCCTGTTAAAGCAAATAGTGAATGAGTCATATGAATTTGGAGTTTTACATTAAAACAACAGAACTGAATTAAAACATTTATACTTTAAGTTAGATACTTAAATAATGTCTGTGTGAATCAGTCTTTGATGAAAATGTTGATGTACTTTATAAAATTAACAATCAGCTACCTGATTTAGTTTGTGATATTAAGTATTGTATCTGAAGATTAAATTGTTTAACAATGTTTTAAATCGCTTAGCATTTTGAACAACTACATGATATGGAATTTAGTGCAGAAGACAGCGTCCAACTTGGATCAGCGGTTTGAAAATGCACAAGAAAAGCTTGTGGAAACTCTGTATGGTACAAAGAAGGTGAGATTAAGAATTTAGATTGTTCATTGAGAAGTAAATGATGAAGAAATCAAGAGTAAATATTCGAAATATGAGAGTAAAAGTTTAACCTCCTATGTTACTGTGGTCTAATGGCCCAGAACCTGTCAATTGAGCCTGTTTGTCATTTTCATCAGTTTAGTTTGGGTGGCACAGTGGTTAGCACTGCTGCCTCACAGCACCAAGGAATCGGGTTCAATTCCAGCCTCGGGCAACTGTGTGGAGTTTGCACGTTCGTCCTGTGTCTGCGTGGGTTTCCTCTGGGTGCTCCAGTTTCCTCCCACACCCCAGTAATGTGCAGGCTAGGTTGATTGACCATGCTAAATTGCCCCTTAGTGTCAGGGGGATTAGCAGGGTAAATAAGTGGGGTTACGGGGATAGGGTCTGGGTTGCTGCAGGCTTGATGTGCCAAATGGCCGCCTTCTGCATTGTAAGGATACTATTATTCAATGGAATAATATTCTATTCTGTTCTATTTTGATGTAGAAGTTGTTGTTCCACTGTTTACACTGAATTGTCATGGCCACTTTGGGGTTTGTAGCAAATATCTTTTTGAAAGTATAATTTCTGGTGCTTGTGTGAATGTTTACTTGGATGTTCATTCCATCTATTTTCAATTGGTAGATGTCTGCTGACCCTTGTGACAAATTTGGACATGATATCAAATGATAATGTCTCATTTATTAATAGTTAAATCAAGTATATAAAAGCAACAGGAAATTAAAAGACAATTATAATACAGGAATCAAAAAAAATTTAGCTCCTGCACCTATATGAAAGATTGAAAAAAATTTACCCTGTTTGATCTCAGGGCAGATGTTGACAGTGTGGTTACTTCAAATTCTTCAATGGCCAGGCAACTTTCCAATAGTTTGCTGCTTTTTAAACAGTTGCATTGTCTTCTGGCAATTAGGTGTTCTTCTAATAGTTGGTTAGCCTTTATTGTTGCCTCTACCACAAACTCAAATGTTGTTGGGTTTTTAATGTGGTCTACCTCCCCCAAATCCCCCCTCCCACTATTCAGGCAAGAACCTCATACTGTGTATGAAGTTGTGGTTTATTAGATCCTTACTTATAACTTATTTTCCAAAAAATTCAAGATGATCAACTTATTTGATTTGTCACATGTATTGGTATATGGTGAAAAGTATTGTTTCTTGCATTCTATACAGACAAAGCATACCATTCATAGAGTACATGGTGGGGGGGGGGAAGGAAAGGAGAGGGTACAGAATATAGTGTTACAGCCATAGCTAGGGTGTAGAGAGAGATCAACTTAATATAAACTAGGTCCATTCAAACTGATGGCAGCAGGGAAGAAGCTGTTCTTGAGTCGGTTGATATGTGATCTCAGACTTTTGTATCTTTTTCCCGATGGAAGAAGGTCGAAGAGAGTATGTCCGGGGTGTGTGAGGTCCTTGATTATAATGGCTGCTTTTCCAAGGCCATTTTTATGGATAAAATAAAGCCAAATATTCAGAAAATGAGGTTTGTATGCAATAGAACATTACTTTTGGTTACTACTTGTGGCAATGCTATTATGCACATAGTCCCATGAATTAACATTTATTCTGGATCAAAATCACAGCATTAATTTACAGATTTATTTTTGTTTTTTTGAATGTGTTGTGATTCAGTCTGATTCATAGAGTCATAGTCAGAGGTTTACAGCATGGAAACAGGCCCTTCGGCCCAACTTGTCCATGCCGCCTTTTTTTAAAAAACCCCTAAGCTAATCCCAATTGCCCATATTTGGCCCATATCCCTCTATACCCATCGTACCCATGTAACTATCTAAATGCTTTTTAAAAGACAAAATTGTACCCTCTACTACTACCTCTGGCAGCTTGTTCCAGACACTCACCATCCTCTGAGTGAAAAAATTGCCCCTCTGGACACTTTTGTATCTCTCCCCTCTCACGTTAAATCTATGCCCTCTAGTTTTAGACTCCCCTGCCTTTGGGAAAAGATATTGACTATCTAGCTGATCTGTGCCCCTCATTATTTTATAGACCTCTATAAGATCACCCCTCAGCCTTCTACGCTCCAGAGAAAAAAGTCCCAGTCTATCCAGCCTCTCCTTATAACTCAATCCATCAAGTCCCGGTAGCATCCTAGTAAATCTTTTCTGCACTCTTTCTAGTTTAATAATATCCTTTCTATAATAGATTGATTCAATTGAATGCAGTTTCATATGTATGGGTCATTGTAGTTTCATATGAATGGGTCATTGTAGTTTCATGTGTGGGCCATTGTAGTTTCATATATGTGGGTCATTAATAAATGGTGGAAATTGTTCACACTCAAGCTTTCAAAGAGTTATTGGAACGTTAACATTTATTGAACATTACCATAGTGAACACTGTGCAAAACCTTCCAGGATAACATTCTGATGGACCAGAATTTTCCCAAACTCTACCCTATGCAAGCAGAAATTGTAAGTGATTTGATAGACCACCCACACGCTACTTCAGGAAACAAGCTGCGAGCCCGTTATTAAATTGAACATTAGTTTATTTATGCAACTAAAAAATTGACGTTTTCATTAGAAAAACCATTGAAACTTAAAACTTTCAAAATAATCTATTGTGAATGTAGTTATTTCTCAAGCAAAAACTGTTTGGAGAACTAAGCTACAAAGTGCGCCATGTTATTACTTCCCCTTTGTTCTTAGATGTAAAACATTCCCACTAGTTGCTTTGTTTTGTCTGCTGGTTATAGAATTCACAAATTCTCTAGAGATAATGTACTGCATTTCATGTTATGTCTAATACAAAAGGCGTTTTTGGATTATACCATGAGATGCTTTTCTGATCTGCATAGAAACAGTTATAGGCACAATATTTCAGAGTAGGATGTTATAACGGAATCCCATCTATATTTAAGTTTGAAGTGAGGTGGCTTATTTTATTTTAGAATAGAATAGGATCCCTACAGTGCAGAAGAAGGCCATTGGGCTCATCGAGCCTGCACCAACAACAATCCCACCCAGGCCCTATCCCCATAACCCCACGTATTTACCCTGCTAATCCCCCTGACACTAAGGGACAATTTAGCATGGCCAATCAACCTAACCCGCACATCTTTGGAGTGTGGGAGGAAACCAGAGAACCTGGAGGAAACCCACGCAGACATGGGGAGAATAACTCCACAGAGACAGTGACCTGAAGCTGGAATTGAATCCAGGTCCCCGGCACTGCGAGGCAGCAGTGCTAACCTCTGTGCTGTCATGCCTTATTTCATGGTTATCAGCTTTTACTGAATGCTAACTATGAACACAACATCTGTTTAAAGCACGATCAATACGTCCAGTGAAAATTCACTTGATTTTTTGGAGGCTAAGTGACTTTCATTGTTTTAGAATAGGATACAGAGAATAAACTTAATTGATCAGAATTGAAATTAATCCCAAGTGCAAGATATCTGTTAAATATTTGTGATTTGTTTTTGTCTGCATTTCTCTGCTTACGTTGTAAACTGCTCAGGGCTGATCCATAAGAAGCTGTTTAATAAGAATGTTCCCTCTAGTGACCTCCTGAATACAATAATGGAAAACCTTGATGTCATTGCTGGTGACCTATCTGCTCAAGGGGACTCCGATTCCTGTTTTTACTCACTTTAGTGAAAAATTAAATATAAACTCAAAGCTGTATTGAATATCCATTTTTTTAACAAAAGTTAATGTCTTCCACAGGATATTGGCTCATACTTTGTGTGGGAGCTGACTAGCAACACAAAATGAAGAGCTTTGTAGAGTTACTTGGGAACCACAAAATATTTATGCTGTGTTAGTAAATTGGTCGAAAAGGAAAAACAGGTCTTAATAAGTCTTTATTATCAGAAGATATCAGCATTAATTTATAATTATTCTAAATGGCACGATTGTATTTTTGTAGGAGTCAGTTCAAGTATTATATGACACATTTCAGGTAATGTTCAATAAATGCAAACAGTACTAAAACCTGATCTCTTCCAGTCCTGTACTCCTCGATGGCAGACATGCATTGGAAACACGGATGACACCCTTGGATTTGCCTTGGGAGCTTTGTTTGTGAAAGTTACTTTTGACAAAGACAGCAAAGTAATCGTAAGTATTCTTAAGTTTCAAACCTTATCAACACTCATTGGTCAAAGATTGTCTCTGAGCTAAAAGAACATAAACATTCTTTATAAACAAACTTGTGATTTTATTACATATCACAAACAGGAAATTACCTATCAAACAAACCTCATTAACCTTCAAGAACGTGCGTAAAGTGTACTCAGTAGAGTATAGACCTTTGCCACGCTGTGTTAACTCAACTTTAAACTACATTATAACATTTATGCACTTCTGATTTTTGGTCCCATTAATGTGAGGCTTTCTAAAACAATCAATAACATTCTAAATAAAACAACCCACAACATTCTTTAAAAAAGATCAATTCGTCCTATGTCCCAATGTTAATAGATCCCTTCAATAATTCTAGAATTATTCACCAAAGGGAATCAAATTCCGGAAACTCAAATGATTTCAACCTCAATGTGATATCTCTGTATATACTTTTGCTATGATCCAGTTAAGGCAATGCATAGTGTTTAGTTAACAATGTTGATAATTGTGGATCTTCTATCCAAATTGGGTCAAAAGGTGGCAAGAATTTGCAGTAGACAATTCGTACTATATTTATGTTAATTAAAGCAAAATTTGCTTGGATTATTATAGAAACTTCAAACTGACTGACTTAGGTTCAACACAAATAGCTCTGTGCTATTTACACTTGCTGTTTTAGTCCAAGTTAGCTAGATTTTAAGTTTCAAGGTCAACTTTGAGATGCATTCAAGGATACTGAGGGAAGTTAGGGTGAAAATTGGGGAGTTATTGTTCATAATGTTCCAAACCCCCTCAGATACAGGGTTGGTGCCAGGGGACTGATTGTGTTTTTTTAATGAGGTAATAGAGAGGGTTCCTGAGATTAATGCAGCAATGGACTTCCAAAAGGCATTGGATAAAGTGCCAGGATTATCAGCTAGCCCATGTAATGAAATGGGCAATGGCAGCATGGATACAAAATTAGCTGAGTAGTGGTGAACAGTTGTTTTTTTTTGGACTGAAGGTATGTAATGGGGTTCTGCAGGGATCAGCATCAGGATCACTGGTTTTCTTGATATGTATTAATGACTGAGATTTATGTGTGGCACAATTACAAAATTTGCAGATGACACAATACTTGGAAATATTACAAACTGTGAGGAGGATAGCAATAGACGTCAAAAGGCCATAGACAGGCTGGGGGAATGGGTGGAGATGTGGCAGATGAAATTTGATGCAGAGAAGTGTGAAGTGATACTTTTGAGTAGGTACAATGAGAAAAGGAAATATAAATAAAAAGAAACAAAGCTGAAGGGGGTACAGGAACAGAGGAACCTAGAAGTGTAAGTACATAAATCATTGAAGGTGTCAGGGCAAGTTAAGAAAGTAGTTAATAAGGCATGTGTGAGATTATCTGCTTCATACTAAAAAAGGCATGAGTGCAGCTCTAACAACATGCAATTTGACACTATCCGGGACAAAACAGTCTGATCGGCACGCCATCCATCCCTTTAAACATTCAGTCCCTCCACCACAATGACAGCAGTGTGTACCATCTACAAGAAGCAGCGCATCAACTCATCAAGGCATCTTCAAAAGTACCTTCCAAATCCGCAACCTCTACCTCCTAGAAGGACAAGAGCAGTTGGTGCATGGGAACACCAGCATCTGCAAGTTTCCCTCCAGGTAACATACAACACCCTGACTTGAAGCTATATCACTGTTCCCTGATCATCGCTGGGTCAAAATCCTGGAATTCCCTCCCTCACGGCACTGTGGGTGTACCGATACCACATGGACTGCAGCGGTCCAAGAAGGCAGCTCATACCATATTCTCCAGGGCAATTAGGGATGGGCAACAAATGCTGGTCTAGCCAACGACACCCAAATCCTGTGAACAAATCTGAAGAGAAAAGAATTAGAGGACGACGGAGAAAGAGCAGGGAAGTGGGACTAGCTGAGCTGATTTTGCAGAGCCAGCATGGACATGACTGGCTGAATGGTCTCCTGTGCTGTAACTATTGTGTGATTTATGACGTAGCCTATGGTATAAGTTTGAGTAATTGTCTCCTTGCTTTGACATTCAGGCAGAAGAAATGATTAATGAAATTCGAACAGCATTTAAAGATGGGTTGGAAAAGCTTACGTGGATGGATGATAAGACCCGACAAGCTGCTAAGGAAAAGGTTCATGTCTCATAAATTCATAGAATCATAGAATCCCTACAGTGCAGAAGGAAGCCATTCGGCCCATTGAGCCTGCACCGACAACAATCCCACCCAGGCCCTATCCCCGTAACCCGTATTTACCCTGCTAATCCCCCTGACACTAAGGGGCAATTTAGCATGGCCAATCAATCTAACCTGCACATGTTAGGAGTGTGGAAGGAAACCAGAAGAAATCCACGCTGATACAGGGAGAAGGTACAAACTCCACACAGTGACTCAAGGCCAGAATTGAACCTGGGTCCCTGACGCTGTGAGGCAGCAGTGCTAACCACTGCGCCACCGCGCTGCTCACAATTGTTCAGCTTTCCTAGAGAATTCAAACTTTTTGAAACACAGAGCCAGTATATTGTAATTGAAAAGCTACAGAAATATTAGCCCAACATATCTATTAAATATTATGTATTAATCTAACCTTACCAACTGTCCACTTTTACTTCAATAAAGAATAAAAGATAGCTTTCTTTGTTTTGCAACATTTTAGTTGAAAACGGAAGACTATCTCTCTTTGTCTTTCTTGACCTGTGTGCAGCTTTTAACATGGTTAAACTGCATCATCCTCCTCAACTGTTTCTCCACCATCATTCAGCTGCACTCATCCAGTTCTATTCTTACCTATTCATCATAGCCAAGAATCACCAGAAATCGCCTCTCTTCCTCCAACTGTTACCTCAAAGATTCTCCAAGGGTCTATCCTGTCCTCATCAACAGGCTGCCAGTTGGTGAACATCATCTGAAAAGAGTGTGACACCCAGCTGTACCTCAGCACCATCTCTCTCATCTCTTTCACTATCTCTAATATGTTGCAAAGCTTGTCTGACATCCTGAAATTACCTCATTCAAAATATTAGGAAGACCAAAGCCATTGTTTTAGGTCTCCAACACAAACAACATTCCCTAGCTGCCGAATCCATCCTTCCTGGCATTTCCTGGCATTGATGCAGAGAAGTGTGAAGTGATACTTTTGAGTAGGTACAGTGAGAACCTAGCTGACTGAAGCTGAACCATTCTGCGTTCAACCTCGGTGTTATATTTGGCCCCAAAGTAAACATCCAACTATATTTTCACTCCATTAGCAAGACCACTTACTTTCACCTCTCTAACATTGCTTGACTCTGCCCCTGCCTCATTGCATCTGTTGCTGAAACTCTCATTCAAGCTTTTATTACCTCTAGACTTGTCTGTACCAATGCACTCCTGGCAGGTCTCCCAATTTCTACCCTTGGCAAACTTGAGGTCATCCAAAACTCTGTTGCCTTGCTTGTGCCCTGCCTTTACACCAAATTCCATTCACCCATTATTTCTGTGTTCACTGACCTACATTGGCTCCCACATAAGCAACACTTTGATTTTAAATTTGTTAACTTGTTTTCAAACCCTTGCTTCATCAGCTTCCTGTTTCTGTGATCTCTTCCATCATTACAAACAGATACGTGCACTCCTTCAATTCTGGTCTCATGAACATCTACAATTTTAATCACGCTGTGATTTTTAAAAGATAAGCTTGCAGACCATGAAGCTACAAACAAACAAGAACCGTTTTGGAAAGGTGTTTACTCTACGGGCTGTTAGGATTTGCCTGCGCAAACGGCCAATGATGTCATCAATATGTCATGTGATCAGACTCTTAAATTGACCTTGTTCCAACTAGGAATAAACATGATTACACAACACACTCCACCGTTGCGGGCTATGCCAATGCACTAAAATTTCCAGTCTAAACCTCTCGACTTCTCAATGTGTCTTTTCTCCTTTAAGATGCTACTTAAAGCTTGCCTCATGACAAAGCTTTTATTTACATCCCAAAAACTTTTCATGGTTTGGTGATAAATGTTTGCTGGCACTCCTGTGATGTGTGTTGGGATGTTTTACGATGTTAGAGGGTGCTCTATAAATACAAATTGTTATTTTCATTGAATTTGTCACTTGTGAACATTTGATGACCTCCTTGTGCTAGTGGCTGTATGATATCCATGCATTATTAACTGGTGATATCTGAAAACCAAACGTACTGGCCCCAAAATCCTTTCCTATTATTAGCATTTCTGTGACACAGAATTGATGAAACCTGCTCAGGTTCTGAAATTTAAATTCATTTTAAATTGTATTTGTAGCTATTGTAATTTGTTTCAGAATGTTCCCTTCATCATAATTCATTGTGCAACTTAATTTGTGCAAAAATACATTAGAATTAGAAGATTGATACTACTGCTAAGAGGATTAACATTCGATTCGGTCAGGTGCTTTAAAAGAAATTTAAAGTCAGTATTCCCTAATTTTATTTATGTTCAACCCTAATGCTGAACTTACAAAATACTGTTCCTTTAAACAAATTAATTGATTATTATTCAGTGAACTCTTGTATATTAGCAAATTTATTTTGCAGAAAATAACTTTTTCTAGTGATGAGTAAACTACAATTAAAAATGGCTCACCAAATAATTAGCCATAACACGTGTAGCCTTGAGCTACTGTATTGGAACCTGCAGGAAGTTCAAGGAATGGGCCAAGATATAGTCCAACAGGGCCTCTATCCTTGACAGTTCACTGGAAAAACATGTCCTACTAGTTTTTTTAAACTTCTGAATGTTGAATGTTTCATCCCCACTCTATCCCTCTCATATCCTTTAGCTTTTTGTGCCAGTTTACATCCTGTTGATGAGTGAATGAACCATTATCCATCATACATCATACATCAAGTTGCTTTTGCTAGAGACAGACAATGCAGAATGCTAGTCACTGGGATATACACTAAGAGAATTTGAATATTCTCCTCTTGTGCTTATCAACATTGCCTCCTCCTTCAACTATTCCCTCTGTCCTTTGGCACAGCCTTCAACCTACTCTTCCTTTTAAAGCACTTTGGGAAATTTATAGACAGTACATAAGTGCAGGCTTTTGTAATTTATGGAGTATCAGCTGGCATTTAGATCAGGCCTTTTGTCTTTGTTAAATTTCCAAGATGTACCAATGAAGTGGTATTCTGTTAACCGAGCCTCCTCTTGCCCTTGTGTAGGGGCTGTACAAGCTTTGCATCAACTTCCTGGACAGTTTCCTTTTCTGCCACTACTTAAGGCTTATTCTCCTCCTATTCTACTCCTGGGCAGAGCTCCTTTGCAGGGTGAAGATAAGTAAAACATAGTAAACTACAGTGAAGCTGAAAACCTTGGCCAGGCCTAAGTGTATACATCCTTAGATATGTCGTCCCATATAAACCTTTCTTTAAGCATCCCAATAGCATGCTAAATCAAGATCGGAGTGCTCCATATGCCTCATTCTCCCCAACACTCATTTAGCTATTTTCTAAGTAATTCATTTGCCAGGGCAGTCGTGGTTTCCTGTTGGTCACCAATCCAATCTTACTAACCCTTCAAATAATGGAATCTCCATTACTTAACACAAATCAACAAATCACGAGAGCTGCTAGGATACAAGAGTATCCCAAAACCCAGAAGGGTAATTGGATCACCGGTTTTTAGTGGTGTATATTTTCAATTTGGTATAATGTGAGGAAAGATATGCAAGCCAGAGAGGAACAGTAAAATCTTGTGATCATTTAATAAGCAATACTTATTTACTTAAAAGCAAACACACACTTAACTACAATAATGACCATACCCACACAGTATCACAAGTTATCCCTTGTTCCCACCTACCTATGTTTACTGAACTCTGAGAAATGCCCTTTTTCCAAAACAACATCCTATATTATATAACTCTATGAACTAAAGACAGTGTATAGTTACCACCCTACAGATTATTTTCCAGGTTTGGGAAGCTGTCTTCAGTTCAGTGTAGAAATTGTTTTCTGATAGAGTTTTGATTTTAAACAGCAGCCTTTTAGCAACAACTTGTTTTTGAGAGAGCCTGCTTTCTAGAGCTGGGTGTGGCTATGATGGTAGTTGATTCCCTATCCTCCTTATCTTGCTGTGGATATGTTGTTTTCTTCCCTTTGATGTTACCCATCCTGTGGATCAGGCTTTTCGCATATGGATACAAATTATTCCCTTATTTTTCCACTTTGAAGTCACCTCTTCTATACACCATTGTTTCCCCTTGGTCACCCAGGTAAACACTTGTTTTCTACTGTTATCCACCCCTTAACACTCCTTCAAACAGCTATACTTATCAGTCTCCTTTTATTCTATTTGTTTTATCCCAATTTCATTTTTTAATCTTGATTTTCCTCAATTCTTAACACATGTATGTTGCATCTGCAACTTTCAGTTTTGGACATTTAACACCTATTGTTGCTTGAACCCTGCGATAGAGACATCTTGATGCAGCTGTACACAGGTGGCAGGGAAGCCCTTTCTATTCGTAATGGTGGGCAGCACAAAGTTTGTTCAATTTCCTGCACTTTGGAACTTGTTTGTAACTTATTTTAAATTGTTACATTATTATTCATTATCAAGTACTTAATACATTTTTGTTTATTTTTTTCCATGTTAGGCTGATGCCATCTATGACATGATAGGTTTTCCAGATTTCATTTTAGACATAAAGGAGCTGGATGAAGTTTATGATGGCGTGAGTAAATATTGCTAAAAGGATTGAGATACTGAACCAATTTCTTTTATTATTTGTTATTTTGCTTTGCAAACTTTACTCCTCTGTCTCCAAAACATTTGAATCTATTTGCAAAAGATTTCTCTGAAAATAATGCAGCATTTATCCAGCCTGATTACCCTTAGAACCATAGAATCCCTACAGTGCAGGAGGAGGCCATTTGGCCCATTGAGTCTGCCCCAACACTCTGTAAGAGCATCTTACTTAGATCCAACCCCCACATATTTACTATAGCTAATCCATCAGTTTGCATTTATGCATGTTAAACTAATCCACGTAAGAATTGATGCACAAGTATCTTTGAGCAGGTCCAAAATTGCACAATATTGATCATCTTGTGAATAGCTTTAATGTATTTTTAAATTATCATCTACATACCACAGGTAAGCCGAGCTTTGAGTACAAATCATTACAAAAGTGAGAAACATTATTTCATGTCACAGAAATAGTCTCTTTGTTTCTGTGTGCTTTTGTTCAGATTTCAGGAACATTGCAATGTTCATTGTGCTCCAAGATTTTCTGCCTATTTAAAGGGACAATGAATCCAACACAGCTTCAGTATCAAGGTCATTTACTATTTAGCTTGAAGGCTTAAAGCTTACAGTCTGATTGAGGCAATGGAAAATATTTAAAGAAAATTATGGGGGAGAAATTTGTTTTTATAGCAGCACTGCTCAGACCTATGTCAATTCCCTGGGGCAAGCGGTGCCATGGGCTGCTACTGGCATGGCTTGAAGTGGCAACATGCAAACAATTTTTTTCCACCCTGCACGTTAACTATATGGAAAGCTCAACACATAAAAGCCATTGTTTCAGCATTGCAACAGCGTGATCCACCAGGAGTTGAGTTCAGCCAAATGACAATGCAGGCAAGGGCTGGTCATCTGAATCATAGAACAGAATCCCTACAGTGCAGAAGGAGGCCATTTGGCCTGTGCAGTCTGCACTGACAACAGTCCCACCCAGATTCTATCCCCGTACCCCCATGTATTTACCCTTATAACCCCTGACACTGAGGAGCAAATTAGCAATCAACCTAACCAAGACACCTTTGGAGTGTGTGAGCAAACCCGCGCATCCGGAGGAAACCCATACAGACACGGGGAGAACGTGCAAACTCCACACAGACAGTCACTCAAAGCCAGAATCAAACCTGGGTCCCTGGTGCTGTGAGGCAGCAGCGCTAACCACTGTGCTACTGTGCCACCCATGGAGTAGTGGAGTACTTCATTAAGCATAATACAATTTTAGACCTGTAGCCTTCCCTTTGTTACATCAACTATCACACAGCCATCAATGCCTAACTTCTGACAAAGATATATGCCCAGAACTGTATTTTTCTCAAATGGCACCGTCTCACTGCCTGCTAGTGCCCAACTTTCTAGTTCTGACCACTATAGCACCCCGAAATGCAACAACGGTATTTCGGTTAGCTAATTACTCATTATGTGTGAGATCAGCACATTGGGCTGAAGGTGTATGCAACACCTGGGGAGCAGCAGTCATAGTGGCTCCACTCAGGACAACATTAACTGCCCTACTACTTAAGAACTGTCAATGATATTCAGGGAATTACAAATGAAAGTTAGTTCCATTTAAACTTAACGTGCATCATTCTTCAAATTTTGTTTATCATCTTACAATAATTTGTATCTTTCCATTTTTGCACCAGTATGAAGTATCAGAAGATTCGTTCTTTCAAAACATGTTGAACTTCTACAACTTTTCAGCCAAGATTATGGCTGACCAGCTTCGGAAACCACCGAACCGTGACCAGTAGGTGTTCTGAAACTTCTGTTCACCTTACAAAACAGCACTATTTTGTTAAATATAAAAAACAGGCGAAAATAACATGGAAGGAATGCTATCAGTAAAAAGGATCATTTCTAATTATAACCTTTTCTTTAGATGATGTTTTAACTAACCAAATTGCTTGGATAGTACAAGAACATGTGATATTTTGAAATATCTGTAATGTTTTCTCAGAAAATGTTCTGACAGACTTAAGGATTTTCAAAGTTGCTGAGGCATTTCAATATGCTGTTTATCATAGAATAGAATCATAGAATCTCTACAGTACAGAAGGAGACCATTCAGCCCATCAAGTCTGTACCGACCACAATCCTACCCAGGCTTTATTCCCGTAACCCCACACATTTACCCTGCTAATCCGCCTGACACTGAGGGGCAATTTAGCATGGCCAATCCACCTTTAACCTGCACATCTTTGCACTGTGGGAGGAAACTGGAGCACCCAGAGGAAACCCAAGCAGACACTGGTAGAAAGTGCAAACTCCACACAGTCAGTGACCTGAGGCTGGAATTGAATCAGGGTCCCTGGCGCTGTGAGGCAGCAATGCTAACCACTGTGCCATCCGATCTGTGAAGAATATTACAGGAATAGATTTGACAAATTCAGAGGCTAGGAGCATTGTGGAGCTCTGGCGATCAATGGTTTAAGCAGAAGTTTTTGTATGCTTTAATGGTCAGAAACTACTGTAGAAGCCACTGACCATCCAAATTTCCAGCGTGCACACCTGGGGCAAAGAGCATAGTTTCATAAAACCTATACACATGCACATTTTTCAAGGTGTAGATGTAAGTCAGAGGTTTAAATAGTGCTCAGGTTTAATGAAGCAATTTAATGAATATTGAATATATTTTCTGTGAACCTTCTACTGTTATGACATTAGTACTGTTTTAAATTCTGCATTAAAATTTAAACTAATATATGAACTAGAAATAAATAAAAATGTTTTGACAGAATTTCTTCATGGGAATAAATGTCTGAAATTAGAAGAATGGACTTCAGACAACATTTCTTTCCACAATGCACCCTGAGAGTGACTTGTAATTTGTTGCTAAACATTAGATTTTTATTTCCTTTTGGATGTAATGAAAAAGTACCCTTGCATATTAAATTTTATCTCTCAAAATGTTAAAAGAAAAATAACCTAGATAAAATTTACCAAAATAATGATTGCTGCGCAATGTAATTAATTCTCCAGTCCAATGGAATATTTCTGAAAGATGGAATAATGCAGTATGCAAGTAAAGTGCTCTTTCTTCTTTGAAAGTGACTGGTATAGTACATTAATAAACCAGAATTAACAGTGGTTCCTGTACTTTTCTTCTAACTATAGATGGAGCATGACACCTCCTACAGTAAATGCATATTACTTGCCAACAAAAAATGAGATAGTCTTTCCTGCTGGTATTTTGCAAGCACCGTTCTATGCTAGAAGCAGTCCAAAGTAGGTACTTCACTCTGTGTTTTTCTGTGCTTTGATATCTTCATTAAATGCCGATCACAAAAATAGATCATATAACAATATTTCTTTTTCATTTTAATAATAGATCTTTAAACTTTGGAGGCATTGGAGTGGTGATGGGTCATGAATTAACACATGCCTTTGATGACCAAGGTACACAATAGAGACAAGCCCAGAAATTCTAGCAGCATAATAGCTACCAGGCATGAACTTGAGGTGCCCATCTGGTCTTGCCATGACCCCAACCTGAATTCCAAGAATGGGATTTTTTAAGTATTAAGGGTGGAGATCCATGCCAGTACTGGCACTATAGCCCTGCTTAATATTGAGGCAGTAAAGTGCTTCTCCATGGTGGATGGCACTAGCCAAGCTC